>NC_089520.1:5914040-6009888 GCF_963924715.1 Thunnus thynnus
TATAGAGAGAACTATCAAAAATAATAAAAGTATGTAAAATTTACCTCCACCTCAACCAGTTACAAGATTAAAATGCTATAACAATCTGAAAGGATTCATGTAAATATACACATAGCTAATACTTCTGTATTTTTGGATGGACTGTAATAGAAATGTAAAATGCATCTCTGGTTTGGCACCAAATTTCTCAAAGACACTGAATCCAGCCAAACCAAATATTTCAATAAACTGGACACAGTTTGCATCACGACTGCTTTATCCCGTCAACAGAAACATCCTCACCTGAGTCAGAAAACACTTCTCAGAATATAAAGAAGTGACGACAAACACACACACACCCGCTGACTTTAAGCTGTTTTCTTGTCTGAATTTGTGCTTGCGTGTGGGCTAATTGTTAATGTTTGAGTACTTTATGCTTGTGCGTGCATGTGTGTGTGTGTGTGTGTGTGCCCCTTCGAGCAGAGCAAAGACTTGCTCAGCTTGTAATTCTCTTTTAATAACAGTAATCTTGCCACCACTCTGCTCTGCATCAATAGTCATTGAGCTATTATTCTGAAAAAAACTGGCTTTGGAAAAGGACAAAATGGTAGAGAGGAGAGTTGAAGAGAAGAAGACGACGGGGTGATGACGGTTTTCAGACGGAATGAGCCGTCATTTCGCTGACTCAATATCCTCTCATTTGTCATCCTTGTCGATGCGGCCATGAAGTGATTTTATTGATTACCAATCTCACTCTCTCACACACACACACACACATTCTAGCACTGCCTCTTTCCGCTCTGTGACACACAAAAGTCTCGTCAATCTCTTTCATGCTCACACATGCAGACGAGCCTACACTTTACCTCATCTGTACAAGTTTGCACACACAAAACTACACACAGCCAGACAAACACGGCGTATTTTCATTACTTCACCCAATTATTTTGTCTCTTTGTCCCTTGCTCATACACGCATGCACGCACAATCTCTTAATGCCTGTAACCCCGATGTTTACATACAGATATAATCACGCACAGACTCTTTCAATGTCACAAACGCTTTCTCTCTTACTCGCTCTCTCGGGAAAAACGGTTTCGAAATTCGAGGGTGCACACGTAGCTCTTGACTACATTGTTGGAAAAAAAGAGGAAGGGGAGGGGAAGAGTTACGTCATGTGTTTTTGATTATTATACACATTTTGATGGCCAAGAAGAATGAAACAAAAATCCACCAGATCAGAGTGAACATCAATGTGTGCTTCACCCTAAACCTCCAGAGTTCAAGGCGACATCACAGATTTTTCACCATCTTTTTGTTTTGTTTTGTTTCTTTTTTGTTATCAGGAAGGTGACAAATAACTCTGGAAGGGTCACATTTCGATGTGTTTCGGTTTCCCTGATGCCACAAGCAGAAACATGTTAGAAGGTTTTTCTTTATACTACAAGTGTTACTGGAGTCTTGACCCCTTCAGACTTCTTTCTTTCTCCATGAACCTTGGATGTAGGTGAGGTTGTGCCAGGAGTCCCTACTCTGCTTATACTCTTGGAGACAAATAACTGCCAACAGACTTTTGACTTTAACCTTTGCTACTTGGCTGTGGCTCAGGAGGTAGATCCGGTCGTCCACTAATCAGAAAATCAGCGGTTCGATTCCCGGCTTATGAATGTGTGTGAATGGTTAGTTCCCTCTGATGGGCAGGTTGGACCTTGTATGTTAGCCCCCTTACTCATTGAGCGTATGAATATGGGTGAATGTGACTTGTAGTGTAAAAGTGCTTTGAGTGGTCTTAAGACTAGAAAAGCGATATACAAGTATAGTCCATTTACTGAGAGAGGACTATGATTGTTTCAAGAGGTTGCTTGCTAGAATCAAACAAACATATGTCATCTTAAGTGTTGGCAAATGACCAATACTGTCTTTTAGCATCATTCTCTGTGAGAATGCAGCCTAAGATCACTGCTTCCATCCCTGCCAATAAGCATTTTTGAATTAATTGGAATTAAAATTTCTTTTTTTTTTTTCCTGAACTGTTAAGCTCACATTGTAGAACCTGTACAACCCACTTTTTATAAAAATGTACTTCCAGTCAAATTTTAATTTGAAAAAATCCTGATACTCAATCAGTGTTAGCACAGATAGTCATGATGATTTGGATCAAGTCAAACAACACGGCAGAGAGCAGGAGGATGAGTTTGGACCATACAGAGATCATTTTATCACATATCAGAGAGAGAAAATATCTCTGTTGTCATTCCCTCCTCTCCTCTCCTCTCCTCTCCTCTTTTTATAGCTAACCACATGACCACTCGCACTCTTCTGATAACAATTAACTCGGTTCTAAAGAGTCAGCAAAGATTTTTCTTCTTTTTTCTGTCAATGGACATTTTCTTCTTGCTTCTGCCGTGCGAGAGCGAGGACTGATTTGATCGTCTGTAATTCTGAGTATTTCTGTGTCTGCGAGTGTCAATTTATAACTCGTATGTGTGTGTGTGTGTGCGTGTGTGTGTGTGTGTGTGTGTTTGTGTGATAGCCAAGCAGCTGAGGGAGATGGCAGCCTGTCTGTCTCTGTTAGCATCTTTACTTTGCCAAGGCTCTCCTGGCTTACAGCCTACAGCCCAGACACACACACACACACACACACACACACACACACACACACACACACACACATACTGACAGTCCAGCACACACTGACACTCTCCCGTACACACACATAAAGGGACGTCATCACACACATGCAGAGCTTCACTTTAACATGAGCACACATCAGCACTCACTAGTAATTACAGACTGTGACAGAAACGTGCAAACTCACAGTCAAGGATGCGACTAACATCAGCTCACACACACACTCAGACACACACAAACACTCACAGACTCTCCTGTAAAAGGAAAATTCCATTATTTTAGTACCCAGATCTTCTTTTTGTCTCCACTGTTCAGGGTAATTATTACTTAATTATTTTACCTGCTGATGTAATTCCTGAACATTAGGTACGGTTTAGCATTGAAAATCAGTTTTGTATTAGTTTCAAACATATGAGAGCTGCAAATCTGTAATAAAACATGCCTTTTAATTGTAATGATTGAATCCTAAAACCAAAGATCGGAAGCGCTATAATTCTCTCTACCTCACTGTGTCAATGCAATGTGACTGAAACCCCTTTTCCTGAATCTCTCTGATGTTCGCATCAGGGTAGCCCGTGTCCCCCCCGAAACCAACAATCTGCCGAATTTCATGCTGTGAATGACCAGGTGTGCAGAGAGCGGACAGTCGGCAGGATTTAAACTGCTCTCTCAAGCTCTCATTTTGCCATTCTTCTTCTTCTCTCAACTACTACTTCCATCACTTGTCATGTGCACAAACAAGTGCAACATCAGAGACGCCTGTGAGGAGAGATTGTTTAGAAGTCTGCACCATTATCCCCATTTCAACCAACGACAATGACAACCCTGCCACACTCTCGGGCTTTTTCCGCTGCGCTCCTTTGAGAGCGGCCGTTCTGAACAGCTAATAACGCTTTCGCCTTTTCTTGGACAACACTCTGTGCAAACATTTTTTTTTTTTCATAGCATACCCCTGCATTCATAATAAAAACTCCAGAACCTAAAAGAAATGGTAAAAGGTGTCTTGATTATGTGATGCATTGGAGGTTCAATGTCCATCCAAAATTGCAGGAAGCACCAGTCAGCTCTGATTTTTACTATTTATTAATGTAAACCTATTTTTTATGCACTGAGGAGTTTGCAGTCACTATACCACATGAAGCTGTAGCTGCTAAAGAGTAATCATTACATGGTCGATTTTACCTGCAGGCTCTACAACAACACGTACTGTTTTCTAAAAGTTAGGTTATTAAAAATGAAGTATGGCTGCCATTTAGCTCAATTTAAAGGAAAATAAAATGCTGAATTTCAGAAGGTTACGATGCACCTGCTGAATATGAATTTTATTTTTTTAGACATTTATTTCCAGTGTCAGCTCTAGAGGATGAAATCATGTAGTCTGGAATTGTTTTAAAAACATGGATTAGCTTCAGTAAAGCCTCAGTCTGGCTCCGACAACTGACTGCAGCATTTTGGAGTCAAGCAGCTGAAAACAGGCAGCAGCATCAAATTGTCCACCGTGACCTGAACTGGATCTCAGCCCACCCTCACAGGTTCACAAAAAATGGAATCAAAAGTGAGAACTGGGCTTGTTTTTTTTGTCAGAAATCAAACCTCGTATGAAAAATAACAGTCATGGTTGGTATTTTGGTAAATTTACATTACAGTTTTAATGCTTACTATCAATTATGGAAAAGAAATATGTTGCCACACACATTTTACATTTACTGTGAAAGGTATATTAAACTGCCAGTACAGTAACAATTGCAACAATACTTCTACCTGGTGTTGGGTTACTCTATTATAAGTCCCTTTCTGGGAAATTATAAAATTTATCCCTCTGCCATAGATGGAGTAAATTACATTTGTTAAAAATTAGAGCTGGCATATATCTTGATAGCTACGTGGTGCCTGTGGAGATATACACTCTACTGAATGCAGGCTAGTTTCAAACTAGGTTAGACAATACATTAGTACTTGAAAAGCGCTGAAATTAGTAGTAATTACATCCAGTGTTTGTAACAAATTGGTGAGTGTAAAATCTAAATTAGAAATAAATCAGATGTAAATTACCAGAAAATTGCATTAAATTGTAGAATTGACGTCAGAGTTCCTGTATTTCCCCACCTTACATGTGTCGACACCGTGTGTTTGTATGAGGGTGTGTGTGTGTGTGTGTGTGTGTGTGAGGCTGACAAAGATTTAGTGTTGAGGTGTGTGTGTGTCTTTCTTTGTCTAGGCTGCTGCCGTTGCACTGTTTGCTGTTGGAGTGTGAAACAGCAGGATCACCTTCAGGTAATCATAATGTTAGCTTCCTCCACTGCACCCAGTACTGCAGTGGTCTTGCCAGTCTGTGTGTGTGTGTGTGTGTGTGTGTGTGCTCTCACGTGTCTGACTTGCTACCAAATCTGACTTCAGCGCCCTGGTACTGCAGTAGTCATTCCTGCCAAGCCACAGCTTTCTATGTGTGTGTGTGTGTGTGTGTGTGTGTGTGTGTGTGAGAGAGAGAGAGAGAGAGATTGGGTGATACAAAGAAAATTTAGCAGCAGAGAGGAAGACAAAGTAGCGTGGAGAAAGCATGAGAGAAAGACAGAAAATTAGCGGAGAGAAAGATGAGGATAGTCTGTGTGAGCATGTGTATTTGCTGGTGTGTGCGTGTGAGAGAGAGAGAGAGAGAGATAGAGAGAGTCATGAGCAGTGTGTGAAAGGAAGAGAGTTTGGGAGAGAGAGAGTGTGTGTATATGAGACAAAGCAAGAGAGAGGAACGATAGAGAGAAAAATCTAGTAGTGTGTGTGTGTGTGTGTGTGTTTGTGTGTTTAGCCTCTGCAGTGGAGGGATAACCTCCTCCTGCACTTCCCTGGATGTGATTCTATGGGAGGCCGATTAGGGTGAAAACATTGAAATATGTGCACATACACACTGACGATGTGCACACACACACTGAAATCATGCACATACGCACTGAGAGTTTTCACAACCCACCACCACACACAGCAGGATATAGGCTACTTGTGTGTGTGAGTATCTGAGTGTGTGCGTGTAAAATAATTTTAATGTGCCTGGAAGTTGTTGTAGTGTAACAGGAAGGCAGGTTGAGTTGTAAATCTAGACCTTCCTCTTGTACTGAACTGACTCTCAACACACTGTCAGGCAGTCTGGCATGGAGCCTCCTGTATGTGCGTGCATGTGTGTGTGTGTGTGTGTGTATGTTTTCAGAGTGTATGTGCACATTTTCAATCCGTATGTGCACATTTTCAGTGCATGTGTGAATGTGTATGTGTACGTATGTCAGTGTTTTCAACCTAATCGGTCTCCCATATGTTCCAGTCAACCAAGGCTTATCACACACACACACACACACACACACACACACACACATTCTGACACAGACAAAAACACAATCTTAAATACACACTCATGCTTAGTCTTTCCCTTTCTTTCTTTTCACTCAATCAGTCTCTCTGTGTCTGTCACACACACACGCACAGACACGCAGCTTGGTGGGAAACACTGCAGGAGTATCAGGGTGCTATAGTCAGGTCTACTGTAGGGTACGACACACAATCACACACACACAGAGAAACACACACAATGACATAATCTGTCTGATACTCTCTCTCACACACAGCCTCACGATTAAAAGACATTATTGGTCTGAAATTCAGCTGGCAAAAAAACCCGACCTAGTAAGGTTTACGCCATCTAGTGGCCGTAGTAATAATGCACTCCAGAACGACCCATAGGAGCGTATTAAGCTGCTTTCCAAAACCGTTACAAATCACTGTTAAAAGATCATGGTTTGGGTTAAAATGATCATTTGAAACGTGGTTTATACTTACTTTAAATCATGCAGCTTCTGTCGTCAGGGCAACAGTAAACACCATGACGTTACGATTTTTTAAAAAATGTAAAAATGTCCCGACTTGTGTTTGGAAACATGACACTCACGGTTCGAAACGGGAAGCAAACAGTGATCTCCTGCAGCAGTGTCCACTTTTTTGTCATCTAACAATCCAGCCTTCCACCGACATGCTTCCTCCTAATAAGGCAAAATCATTCATCAAGTCACCTTACATTGACGTCATCTGAACTGCGGCGCTTCCCCTGATCATAATCACTACGGCCACTAGATGGCATAAACGTAACTATAGGTCATCTTTGCTAGCCTGAATTTTAGACGTATACTGTCGTTTTTCTTGTGATGACGGGCTGCTCTTTCACACACTGTCTCTCTCTATACAGTGCACACACATGCACAAACACACACTCAAGAAAAATGCGTGTATACTGCACTTACACACATGCATAGACAATACAAAACACATGCCATCATACACAGGTGCATATTTGCATACAGACCATCTCACTCTCTCTTCTTCTCACACACATACAAACACACACACACACGCAAGTATGCAGCAGTAAAGAAAACTCTGCCCTCAGGATTAGTTGTGGTAATATCTCAACAAAAGCCTGGGAAATGGAAAGCTCTTCTGAGGGAAAGTTACCGTGAACACTTTCCCCCCCAGAAAATCATTCTTTCCTCAGCATACAGAGAGAGAGGAGGAGAGACTAAGAGAATGGGCCCAAGATTCCCTCCTTTACATGTAAAACCACCAAACCAGTAGTTACAGTTATATCCTTCATGAAGATACAGATTGTCAGGTAATAAATGAGTGGATGAAAAGGGGGTAACACAGCAGTAAAGGAGGTATACACCATGTCAGATATTAAATTCATAATTAAGTATTGTAGCTGCAGCACAGTGGTTGAATGGTCAACTATGTTACCTCAGAAGGTCCATTGTTTAATATGTTGAGCTCTGTCTTTTCTGTGTGGAGTGAGTCTGCATGTTCTCTCAATCAGCCTCCTCTAGTTACTACTTTTTTCCTTCCTTTTTTCCAAAGTCATGCAAGTTAGGACACAAAAAAGCGATTTGAAATGTCCTCAAACCACGTGTTTGAATTTATCAAGTGACGTCCTGTTTCACATGAAATTTACGAAAGCACTGGTGATGTTTTGTTTTAATGTTTTTGTCCAAAAATCACGTTTTGCGAGACATACATCACATTTTTTTCATAAGGGTGACCACCAATAGTTGCAAAACAGCACAACGGTCTGCATTGTTGTTGACGGTGTAAGGGATTTGTTCACAAATGGTTTTATGATCTTAATGGGGACTTTTTTTTTTAATTGGATAGTGGGCAGTGAACAGGAAGACAGGAAACAAGGGAAGAGAGAGATGAGTATGACATGCAACAAAGATGCCTGGCTGGAATCAAACCAGTGACGTTGCGGTTATGTGGCATGCCCAGTAACCATTTGACAACCGGGACGCTCTGTAGTTTTGTTTCTTAACTCATTACTCTAGATTTTGAGGTTTCAAATGGTTTTCTATTGTTTCCTATTGTTCAAAATGACATATTCAGACAAGCAAAGAGCAAGGGCGAGAAGCAAGAGCAAGAAAACCCAGAAAGTCATCGCAGGGGCAAGAAAAACCATCCTAGAAGCATGTTTTCTCAGATAAGAGACGATTATAAAGTTTTGGTCTGCTCACCCAGAAGATGCGTCCTGTCCAATCACAGGGACTGCTGAGTTCTGTTGGGGTACAGTCAGTTCTTTGATGTCCATGGACAGACGTGTTTGACTCCAGAATGCCATCACTTTTATATCAAAGTCCTTGGCCTTATAACAATTGCATGTTTTCTAATTTTGATTGTAGCGTTAGCATTTTTAGAGTGAAACAAGCAGGATGGTACTAAGCATTACCTCAGTGTTATCAAAGATGATGGGACTGTGTTAGTGATACATTTCCTGGCTTAAAGGCAGTGGAATAAAAGTATAATTAAAGTGCATAACAACACATATTGTGATATACACACATACTAACATAGCAACAAGTCCTCCAACTTAAACAACCAAATACGTATATCTATATCTGTATCTATCTATCTATATATATATATATATGCTATAGATAGATAGATAGATAAATAGATAGATGAAAAATCAACACTTTCTTAAGGCCAAACATAAAAAATAAACAAAAGGTTTTAAAAATAAACCCTGTCCAGACAGCTGAGACATATTGCAAGATCCCAAGATCCCATGAAAGTGTCTGCTGTCACTGACCATATAAAATAAAGAGCAATAAAAATATGCCCTGGTTGCATTTTAATCTTTGCAGCAATGAAACTATGCGTGTTCTGTGTGAAATTCTTTTGAAATTCATTGATAACGGTTGCCATAGAGCATGTCTTTGATTTTTGAATGAAGTCTTTATATTTGTCCTTGAGTCATACCAGTGAGAAGATGGTTCATTAACCTGGAGGTTGAGTTCTACAACAGACACAAAGACACAGTTTTTTCTCTCCCTTGAGGTAGGATTTCACAACTATGGGAATTTATCACAGCAGCAAAAATTAGCACAACGCTGGTTGGTCAATGCAAGATGATGTTGCACAGTGCTGGAGCCAGGATCCACTGTTTTTTGTAAACAGCTAGAGGACGGGATTTTTAGATGATGTCACTGTCTCATGAAGACAGATTTCAATTTTAGATTTCACATTGCTAAAAAAAAAAGCTGAAAAGAGCAAGGCACTAACTCTGTCCAAGTCAGGAGTTCTATTCCCCTTTGCTCTGCCCATGCTAAAAGTATATGAGCCTTGTGGCACTTTGAGACTCTTTGGATAAAAGCTTTCACCAATTGGCACCTTATCTTATGTCGAGGTAGTAAAGTAAAGCGCATATGACAAATTTATCCCTGGGAAATAAGTCTTTGATCACTGTACCAAGAGACAGAAAGTGAGAGAAAAGACTAAGAGAAAAGGGGAAAAAGCTGAGGTTAGCCTAATTGAAATGCAAACCACCAAACAGACTGTAACCTCAATAAGGCTGAAGAATTTAAGGTCGCGATGAGAGAATGAATGGGGGGTGAAATATACTGAAAGGGAGGGAATAACTTTTCCCTCTAGAGCATGTCCTTCATCACCATATAGAAAGAGAAAGATGGAGAGAGAAGGGAAAATGAAAGAATGACACAGGGGGTTGGCGTCATTGAAATGCAAAACCTTGAAAGTTACAATAACCTGGTGCAGAATTTAATACAGTTGGAAATAATTGCAGAAATGACTGAATGAATCAATGAATGAAAGGTGGGAGAGAGATATGGATAGAAAAATAGCAAGTCCGACTCATTTAAATGCAAAACGACCAAACAGATCATTAACAGGAAGTTGACTAAATGAACAAATGAAGGGACAGAAGAAGGAGAAACAGGGTAATGACAAGGCAGAGAGAGAGAAATATTTCCACCTTGTCCCTGGTCAATAATCCTTTCAACAGTGAAACCAAGAGTAAAGTGAGAGAAGGAAGCCAGGAGCTCAAAACCTCATTGAAATGCAAAACCGTTAAAACATAACCTCCCTAATGAAACTGAATTCAAGACACGACTAATTCTGTTCCGCTTAAAGCTCGGGCAGTTATACTAATTGGTCGGTGAATAGTTTGTAGTTTGTGACGCTCCATAACACAGCTTTGATTCAGTGAGATATTTCATATTTTCAGGAGATTATTCTTTAGGATTGTTCAATTAAAAGGTTCACAGTATCACAAAAAAAGAGGAAACCAAAATCCTGTCATCCTGTTCAAGATGATGTCATCCTAAATGTTCTTCTCTGTTTTGGAAGTTCATTTCAAATTGGTAAGTTGATAGACCTCAATAATGTCATCAAAGATGCACTGTGCAGTTTCATTGGCGTTATTATTTATGCATATGTAAATTATTTCTCATTGTTTAGCATACTTTTGTTATTTTACTCTGTTTAAAATGTGCTATATAAGTTTAGTTTATTGTAATTTTGTATTTTTCTACATTTGTATCCTCCTTCGTGATAAATGAATCTGGTATACTACAATCATTAAAATGGCCTTATCAAATCTCAGCTCGCCTCTGCACCATATTTTTTTTCTGCAGTTGCATTGCCTGCTCTGCACCCTTCACTGGTTAAAAAATGCAATCACAGGAATATGGAGAGCAACAACAGAGAGGGAGGAGGGGAGTGAATAAGAGGGATGAGGGTTATCGTCACCAGCACACAGGCTCACAATACAGAAGCACTGCTGGAAAAAAAAAAAAAAAAAAAAAATTGGCCAAGGAGCCACAGGATCAGAGACAAATCAGAGCTGAAAGATGCTATAACAATTCAAATCATTCATTGCAGTTAGCAACTCTTCTCACATTACATGTCATGGACGTTATTACATTACTTGTTACTCAGCAGCAAATGTAACGTGTTAAGTTAGATTACTCGTTACTTTGCTTTCGTTACTCAGCTGTCGGCTTCATCAAAGTTGCCTTTAAACAGCTCAAAATCCTCCACGCACACGCTGCATCTTTTGTATTTCAAACATGTAACTTAGAAATATAAAATGAGACGTTTGTGGTTTAATAAGCAAGCAGGAAACAGTTTTGAGGGATTTACTGACCATCCAACAGCTAGCGTTAGCATAGCCTCAGTGACAGCACACAGCCACATGATTCACACACTTTCCAATTCTACTGCGGTCAAGCCAACCACCACGTAATTTCCTACTGCGTGTATACTTCAGTTATTATGGTAATGAGGTTTTTGTACTTGGAAGAACTGAATAATCTGTCGACTAAATGTGGTTTGAGGTCCCTTTCATTTACTTTACACTCGACCAATAATATTACGGTTTGATTCAGAAAGTGAAAAGAAAGCACTATTTATTTCACTCGTTCACCAAGGAATTCACTGTGGAATTTGAATCTTCAGAGTCTTGACTTCACTTATACATATTAACAAGGTATCATATTCAGCATATTATGAAAAAGAAACTGTATGTTTGTGCACAGTTCTTAGGGCACGCTGAGAGTTGTTGTTGTTGTTGTTGTAGTAGTAGTAGCAGTCAGACAATTATTTATTTCAGCTTTTGTGAGTGTCTCCAAAAATGTAGATAGATATATATATATAAAACTACAACACATTATTTGTAAAGGTTGGAGATGGGATTAACGGATGCAGAAAGTACTGAAGTGCTGTACATTTGCAGTTTGTGTGGATATGGGAACAGAACATGCCAACAATAATGCACATATTACAAACAATACCTCTGTAGAATACATTAGCATGTTTACCTTTGAAGTGTATGAGGATGAGGAGGCGGTATGTGCATTATGTGCATTGTATTTCTTAAATAGCTGTAGGCTTTGGGGCCATGCATGTGCAGCGTTAAACTCCCTTTGAGCCGGAGTGTAGGCATAGTGCTGTTCTAGGAGTTCAACTGGAAGATCTGGCGCCAGATGCATAAAACTGTCCAGATTCATGATTAAAACTATATATCATACTGTATTTGTGTACACACAAAGCCAAGAATATGCATACGCGTTATTTTCATCAGACTTATAAAGCTGTGTGTGCTTCATAACTCTCAGTCCAGGAGATTCAGACACATAGGTATGGGATCATCACTTGCCTCACCAGCTTGTGTTGATGTCCTAGTTGACCTGGTTTTATTGGGCACCTTCAAATTAAGTAAGAAATGAATATTAGAAAAATCTAAAAGGCTTTCAATATCAGGTTTAGTGGTATTTCCAATTATGTTAGCAAAAGATCATTGGTATGCTCATCATTCCAGTCAGTTTCCACTATACATTAACACTGTTTACCACAAAGAACACTATAATCTTATGACTTAAAAATACACTACCTTGTTCAGATGGTTTAGAAAGAATGCAAAAACTGAATCACACATTCCTTTTAAACACACTATTTACCCAGTTCTGTCATGTGCCTTGAAATGATAGCTACAGAGAACTGTAGTATCATTAGGTTCATAATCCTTCCCCCTGACAGCTATGGCTCAAGCTTTCCTTAGTCCAGGAGGTTCTTTGGGGAACCTTTGACAAAAACAAAGCCATCTCAAAATTACTTCTGGCATTTAGTTGGATGGTGCAGCCAGTGCATTAAACTAGCATCATAAATATGGCTTGCTAGATCTAGCGCATTTAGCCAGCTGGTGCGTATAATCTAATGAGCACAAACACATTCCAGCGGACAATTTTCTATGAAGTAAATTATACAAAGAATGAGGTCATTGTTAAGTAAATATCAAGTTTACCTCTAGTCACGTAGTGCTTTAACCATTATTCAGTAACGTCATGTTTTCGTTAGGTAGCCATCATCGTGAAGGTGTCAGGTCAGTTTCAGGATAGTCTGAAGCAATATTTCACATTCACTAACTTACATAACAGTAAAATACAATACAATTGCCACTGGTGAAAAGTAATGTGTTTCTCCAAGCAGTCTACTCTATGACTGTGACTCTTGACTGTTGACCGACAGCTCCAGTACGGCAACAACGCAGATGCAAGAGTTTCTGCACTTAAATTGCTTAGTGCAGCTTTAACGATACATAATCTAACACCACAAGATTTTAAGGAAAAATCTGTTACTGTGTTTTCGATTTCTCAGTTTCAAGTTTCTCTTTTTTATGAGCTGAGATAAGAAATAAAGGAGCTCTGTGATGTGTTTTTTATTGTTCTAAGTGGAGTTCTACAGCAGTGAGTCGTAAGTAATATCAGGCTGTGGTTGCACAGATGGAACTTAGGAAGACAAATTAATTGATGGTTTTGATCTCTTCAGGGGATCTGTCGATGATAATAAAATAGAATAATAATAATAATAATAATAATAATAATAATGATATCACCGTTACCCATTATTGTACTTCAGGTCTGATTTGTATTCCCAAAAGTAATTTAAATGGATCTGATTTAGACCTCATTTTGAAAGTTAACAGGTCCAGTTTTTTTCTGCTGCCTTCTGATAACTAAATTCTTGTATTTTTGGAATCCATCGTCCTCTGTTACTGTTGCATGAAATGTTTGTTTCCCACCATCCTTGTAAATGAGTGGGCAGCAATGAGCAGTCTGTTGTAGACATACAGATTGTTCCATTAATTATGGATATACTGAGCGATGAGCCCTATGCTCTGTCAACTCAGTGAATGCCAATGTTTGTAAGACAGAAGGTGTTATAGTTTGTGTTGGATCTCATCAGGCAATCTGCACGTTGATGTTAAGTCAATAAATAATTAATGGCAGATGTTAGCGTCTGTCCCAGTTGTGTTTCACTGTGGTTTGCCTCACTTTCACAGAGGTTCCGGTGGAAGCGAGTTGGAGGTTTGTTCCCACTTTTATCTGTGTTTTGGATAAAAAAACAACAGATTGCATATGCATCAAACATTTCGGGTTTTTCTGGAATCCTCTGAAATGAGGATTTACTGAGTGCACCACCACAACCAGATAATAAAAATGAAGGAAACCAGACCACATTCAGGATCCCAGTTAATGATAGATATACCATTTGCAATTGTTCTAATAAAATGCTTCTTCTTCTTCAAAAAAAATACTTTTTCTTTCTATTTCTTAACCCACTGTAACAATGTTTTGATCCTAAATGGATTTTCTTGACATTGAATTGACCCTTGAACTTCCGATTAGTCAGATGCTTTATTCACTTGTTTGCAAATTAGTCAGTTTGAGATTTCTTAATCAAGCACAAGCTTGGCTCTTGGGTGGCAACATAAATGAAACATAAGCAACCTGACTTAACAAAACAAGACATGTTCCACCTTGTCTACTAGGGATGTACCTGAATACAAAATACTTTATTCGGCAAAGCACAAATAGAGTTTTTTTTCCACCAATATTTGTTTCATACAAATATTTTAAAAATGATTTGTTTTCAGGAAGGAAAAAAAAACCCATGTTAAATATAATCTTGCAGGTCAGTTACATTGCTTTCTTAGTCTCTCTCCTCTGCTCCACTGTTAGGGTTTTCAATGAGCTTCCAGTAGGTGCCAGAAATTGTAGCCGGAGGTGTTCAATATCACCTGCAAGATACCCCAGTTGACACAGGAACTAACACGACAATTATCTAATTGACTTGTCGCTGACCAGTCACTGTGCCTCACTTTGAAATTGCTTGGAAGTGCAGCTCGCTCCTGATAGTGATGTAGTATCATATGGAGTTAATACCCCTGCAAGTCTTTTCAAATAAGATAAGATAAGATAAGATATACTTAATTGTCCCTGAGGGGAAATAAGTCAAGTGTTGCATACAGCTGAACATAGAAAAATACAAGGTACACACAGTGTTGGTACATAATCTCCATATGTACATGATATGAAACAGACACACACACAATACACTATTGTACTCTTAGTGCATACTGCAGAGTATGCATAGTATTGTATTCACTATCAGTCAGTATTGCATATGAAACCGTGTGGCTCTATAGGGTCACAGTTCTTAATACATGTGGTGTCTCGGGTGTGGAATATCTAAACCAGTGGTTTTCACAGTCTGACACAATGAACAACTTCATTGTTGCAGGTGGTAACAAAGCACGTGTCACTCTTGAATGTTTTTCAGGTTTCTACAAAATGCAATCATACACTTCCCCTGACTTATGAGGATGTTAAGCTTGGTGATTGGCTGTTTATTACCCAAATGTGGAGGCTGATTAAGCTATTATATACACGGTGCTTTGACTTTCATCAAATAACCTTTTACTGATGATTCAAACAGGAGAGTTTCATGTTGATCCAAGCCTTTGTATTGCCTGTAAAGAAAATGAAGAACATTAACATCCAGGACCATGGATGTTAATGTTAATTGTTGCTGCTGTCTTATGCTAAATCTTATTTACTTGAGAGAGTTATGTTAGAATGGCAAATTTTGCAGCATGGTGATGATGAGACTTGTACCAGTTGCTGCTGCGCTTCATGTGGTAGCAACAGTTGTTTCCTGAACATACCTTTATTCAACCAGTCAGACAGTTTGTCAGTCAACCAGCCTGTATGATGCAGACAAAGAGTGTTTTATTATTAAAGAGTAATTCATAGCGGAAATGAAAATGGCCCTAAAATTTTCGGTCAGCACAGCGTATGAAGTATATCTCATATGACACCGTCTATCAGCCAGTCTGTCAGTCAGT
Source organism: Thunnus thynnus (assembly GCF_963924715.1). Lineage (NCBI taxonomy): Eukaryota > Metazoa > Chordata > Actinopteri > Scombriformes > Scombridae > Thunnus > Thunnus thynnus. The sequence goes on from NC_089520.1 coordinate 5,929,657, forward strand.
CAGACTCTAAGCATGTTGCAGTGTGTCTGTTGCATTTTTAAAGCGCTTTTTGCAGTTGCTATCGCTGATACAGACAGCCCGAGGCTACAGTATGTTTTAGAACAGATGGAGAAAGGGAGGGAAGGAGGGGTGGATGGAGAAAGGGAGGAAAAGAGGTAAAGAGATGGAAAGAAAAATGCAGATATGCCTGATTCCCTCCAGGTCATATAAACAGAGGGTAAAAAAAAAAAAAAAAAAAAAGGTACAAAGAAAGGTAAGGTTAAATTTAGCTTGAGGTTTTATGTCAATGCGGGGAGGAATGGAGAGATGAAGAGGAGCTGGGAGGGGAGGCGGGGGGGACCAGAAAAGGAAAACAGATACAGAAAAGAGGGGAAGGGGAGAAGGAAATGTTAGGTAAAGAGAAAGTTGGGGGAGGAAAAGGTGAGGATGGAAAGGAAGAAGACAGAGAGAGGTACAGAGAGAGAAGAGAGAGGAGAAGAAAAAAACATTAAGGGAGGAGGGATGTTAAAAGGAGGAAAAGTAAAGACAAGGAAGGATTAGGAATAAATTAAGGGGAAAGACAGAGGGCTAAGAGAGAAGAGGGGATACAAAAGAATAGAAATGAAAATAGCCCCAGCTTGTATGTTCAGGGAAAGGGAGAAGTAGGGTGAGAGAGGGAAAGAGAGATGGAAGAAAAGGAGAGAAAGATGTTGATAATTGCTGCAGGCTCCGAGCCACAGAGACAGAGGAGAGACAAAAGAAAAGAAGAAGAAGCATGGATTGGAAAGGAGAAAAAAATGAGAGAAAGAAGGAAGGCTGAAGGCAGTGCGTGCTTTTCTTGTTTAACCTGGACTGGTACCTACTTCAATAAACTGCCGTCTCTATCTGTCAGAGCCCAGGGCAACACTGTACATCACACAGAGAGAACAGAGAAGAGCAGACAGAGAGCAGCAGCAGCAGCAGCGGCAGCAGCAGCAGTAGTGTTCATCCAGCTGAATGAAGCGGCACAGTGTAACTGTTTGTCTGTTTGTCTCTGGGGAATCTTTAAGTGCTCTGATTCAATCTGCTTCAAGCTGAGCTACTGGGAATACACAACACACACATACATCTAAAAGTACATAAGTGATGTGTCCGCATGAGGGCCGCAGCTAATGATTATTTTCAATATTGATAAGTGCTGAAATGAGACTGTCCCCCCCAAGCAAAAACAACAGGATTAGCCATTAATGAAAAGGCCTTAAAATTACATATGTTCTTGTTCAAGTGACAGACGCCCTCTAGAGGCCGTAGTGATTATTAACGGAGCAACACTGGAAATTAGATGATGTAAATATGTGGACGGGTGACCATGATTGTCCCCTAACCTTAACCATTTGGTTATTATTAGAACCATAATGGCGAAGGTCTCCTAACCTTGAAGAATAGTCATTTTAACTGAAACCAAGATGTTTTCCCAACTTTAAGTGCTCATTTTAACCCGGCCCATTTAGTTTTTGTGCCCAAAGCCTAACTAAACCTTAACCATAGCGTTGTCACATCATAAAATGTACGTATGTTGTCCTACTGATTACTCCCAATAGGGCCACCAGATCAGAGAACGCTTCTATGTGTTGTTCTGGAGTGCTCGGACCAACAATGTATTTTTTCGTTTAAGTTGGAAGTTTTTGGCTGAAATTATTACTAAATTGGCAGTAAATTAATGGTCAAAGTAATTGATCAAGAAGAAAAAAGACAAGCAGTCTTTGGTGCAGCTTCTCAGATGTAAGGATCTCCTGTTTTTATCTGTTTTATGTCATAGTAAATTGAATATCTTTGGGTTATTAACTGTTGGTTGGACAAAACAAGTGATTTGAAGACATTATCTTGGGCTCTGGGAGCTTGAAATTGGGGCTGCACCAATGTTTGATCAACTGGAAGATCATATTACTGGCTGTTTCTTAAATTCATTCACATATTATTGCCATTATTATTTCCATTAGCATATTGCCATTGCTAATGGAAATACTTATTTGGAAAGTTATTGATTAATTGTGTGTGCATTTTCGTTTTTGCTTGATAAAAGACTTGCCAAGTGCAGAGTTTGAGTCTAGAAAGCTGTTTTCACATTCATCTGCTGAAAGATGAGTGACATCACGATTAGTTTGGAGCCAATCACGGTCCAGTGTGCAAATTACTTAAGTGTGATGTGGAAACTTGATACACTGATAATGGACTTTTCATTGAAGTAGGAGACATCTTGTGTTTTAATGAGGTTACTAATTTTCTGAATTGAATTGAACATACGTATTAGCCAAAAATTATTATTCATAGCAGAGTATTTTTTATGTAACTTACAACATGTCTGGATAGGAACTTTTATATAAATGTCATAAATTGTTGTTGAATAAAGTTAACTACAATGTCATGAGTAGATTGAGTGTACCCAGTTGAAATGCAGTTGAAATCACACCCAAGTTCACTCCTTCACTACTCCCTATATAAGAAAAACTCAATAATTTACTACACAGACATCTATTAATCATTATTTGAGTTATTGCTGACAGGTTTGGTGACACATGAAGCGAAGAATTAGTGCAGGCCGAGCCTTGAAGTCGCACTCTCACGTCTGCAGATCAACATCAGCTGACATTGGCTTAGTGATGCATCATCTGTTCGGCTGCCAGGTGACTTGTATTATCCAATCGTATTCATGTGTGTTTTCGGTGGCCTTTATAAAAATGTCAGCTCACTATTACTCTACTGATTTTCTAATATCAAAACTGATTGCTGCTGCAACTCCCTCCACCAACCGTCCTCCGCCTTATGTCAATAAAGCTTTGGTACTGTTATCTTTCTGAGAGCCTCCTCAAAGACCAGAACCTTTTCCACAAATCTAATCGTATAACCCTTTGCAGTAAATGTCTCTGGCTAAACTGTAATTTTTCCATTTATAAAATGTGATACTTTGCACTGTGGGATTGTAGAAACTGGTATACATGCCATTGACACTATTGCAAGATTTTTTTAGGGCTCTATGAAGGGAATAAATACCACAATCAGAATTCGGACATGCACGCAAACAAAATAAGGGAGGATAATTGTAGTGCATTACAAAGTAAATAGGGGGTGATTTGGTCAAAAGCAGCAACTAAGAATATGTTGGTGACATTGTTTTCCCAATTGGACAGGAAGTTGTTCAAGTGCTGAAACAATTGAAAGTGAGCAAACCATCTGCTGATGAATGACAATCATGTGATATGGATCTTTTGATGTGATCAAAAATGGACCTTGTGGTGAGATTGTTTTTCTCAAAAGTAACGATTAGCTGGAGCACTAATGAGCTGCATATGTGCTTTTGAGCACTATCAATCAATTGTTAACACATGTCAAATACATGTATAAAGTACAAATCAGATATTAATGTGATAATATTAGAACAGTATTGATATCCCATACTGTATATACACACTACCTCTCTTTCCCTCAACAGCTATCCTTGTCAGGACATTGCATTGACTTCCATTCATTGTGGACAGTCTAACCTGAACCCTGACCCTAAACTCACCATAGCCATAACCAATTCAAGTCCAAACCTAACCTTTACCTGAACTCAATTCACACCTTACCCTTAATCTTAACCAGGACCTCAGAAATGACATTTTTCCTCAATAGGACAGGGCTTTGGTCCCCATGAGGACTACTAGTCCTGACAAGGTCGGTATTTATACCGGAAACGGCCCCAATGAGGTAACAAAAATGCGCACCAGCACACACACAGACAGATCCTGTCTTCCATCCTATATCCAGTACCCCGATATGTACCAACACACACTGTTAGTATTGTTCCCTGGTGCTCTGTACTGTCGCTGGGTTTGGTAAATGGTTCAGTGACTGAGATCATCTTCACATAGCAGAATGTAATTAAAATTCCCCCTGTGTGTGTGTGGTGCATGTGTATATATGTGTGTGTGTGTGTGTGTCCATAGTGCCATGCTGAAACAGTGATTAAGTCTGCAGCAGAAATAGAGCATCTTATATCAATTGATTTTTATGCTACACTCTCCCCTGTCTTCCTCCCCCATTCTCCTCTTGTTCTCTCAAGCGGACTCCCACTCATCCTTTATCTCTATCTCTCCCTAACCCCCTAAAAACCCTCCTCTATTACTCCCCCAGATCTGTCTGTGTCTTTCTCTCCATCTCTCTCCCTCACTCTTTTACAATCCTGTGGACTGTGTTAAAGTTGTGAAGTGATCTCATTTTAACTGAATTTTAACCAGACAGATTCTGGTAAACTTGTACTATAGTATATTCCCAGACTTGTCTTTATTTATTGTATTTATTTATTTTCTAATAAATCTAAATCTCATCTGTGCAGCTCTGCAGATTTGTCCCTGATTGACAACAGCGTGTGTTTTTGGAGACTGTTGAGTCTAGCTTATTGTGTGGATGAAGTGTTGCTCACTGCTGAATGGAAAAATATTTTGTACCAATAATCTTTTGAGTTTAATATGTATGAGATTTTCTCTGGTACACAATACATGATCTACACAATTATTACAAAGTAAGAAAATAGCTAAATATAGCCTGCGACTATATAATTGGAGGACAGTGATTAATAAGCTTATCGGAAATTGCTTTTACCAGCACTGACACTCCATTCCAGCAAAATCTGTTAGCATACTGCCCTCTATTCAAAAGTTGTGTCATGTTTATTTAGGTAGAAGCCTCAAAACTTTGATAGATTGAGAGATGTGAACTCATATCTTTCACCCACTAACAATTTAATTTGTATAAACAGATTCAATCTTGTACTTTTAATTGTTTTACCTTTTTAAATGTGCAAAACTGAATATATTTCTTTGATATTTGTGACAAAAAGCTTAGTTAACTCCTACAGTAGACTGTAACTTGCTACTAATTGGTTAAGGAGAAAAAAAAAACACCCCTCCAAACCAGAAATTGGCTAAAATTAACATGATGTTTGGCTAAATGAATGAGGCGAAATGAAATGGCAAATTCAGTCTGACGATCAGGCTTCCATAACACAACATTGATGTAAAACTTAAAAAGTGGTTACTTAAAAATCTAAAGAAAGAAAAGAAAAATTACATGAAATAATTACAAAATATGCAGATTTAACGCCATTGCTGTATAATAAATCACAGGAAAATATGCAAAAGAAAGAAATCCTCTAAAGCTCATGTCGTTCCTCTATTTTGGCAGGATTGTTAAATAGTTTGTGGTTGTTATAAGAGCTGCAAGTGCTATTGGATCCAGCACTGCAGAGAGTCCATGTCTGAAATTACGTTTAACACAGATTTTTTGTTAGTCGATTCCCTCGTGTTGTTGGAACAGCCTTAATTTGTTCGTTAAGAGTTCAAACTTGTTCATGGATTTTTTTACTGAGTGTGCTTGTGTGGGCTGTAAGCCACGGAGTCAGCTGTGCAAAACCCCCCGTGACACCTGGCTGATAAGGTGCCGCCGCTCTCACTGTGGTGTACTCATATTTTTTAATTGGTTTATTGGAAATCTGATATGCTCGCTGAATTTGTTGAGCTGACAAGCTATTGTTAATGATGAAATACATAACTTTCATTTATTATAGCTAATTGTTTATCATTAAGCTTTTATTGATATCTTTTTAAATGATACAGCCCTTTAATACATACTGATATAATTATTCTTTATTTGTTGTATGACCTGCACATATTTCTGTGCATTTGTCAAAGTGCTGATACAAACTTTAGTTCAAAAGATCTATCTATATCAGCGTATAGGGCAGGTCGGTGCTAGCCATAATAAATGTTATGAATTCCACCTGTGCTGCCGTGAAATGGGTCTATTGTTGTGCTCCGGGCTCACTTTCTTTCCCAGCACCCCATGTCGTTCTAGTCAGGCCATTATCATTATTTCTTTGGGCATTTTTATTACGTTTTTGGATAGCCAACAATAAAAAGATGACACACATCAACAGAGAAAAAGAGAGATGGGGAATGACACATGACAACGGACAAGAGGCACCTTAGCTCCGCAACCATAAGGACACCTCATGATTTTGTTTACTCTTACAATAGAGTAGAAATTCATTTTGTGCTGACAATTATATTGATTCATTTCTTAAGCTACAAAAATATGGTTTTGTTTGTGAATCTATAAACCAGTCAAACAGCAGCATGCAAAAAAAGTTCATAAACTGTGTTGGTCTGTAATTGATTCCACAGTGGAAAGTGGCCTCAGTTGCTGATTCATATTCACATTTTTTTTTTTTTTTTCCAGAGAGTTTGATTGATGGCGGCTGTCTCTGCCTCATCAGGTATGAAACAAAGTGTGGAGAAAGGGCAGGCCGGGCCACGCCGCGCTGTCAATCAATCGAGTAACAGGGGAGACGGGGGAGTGTTGCTGATGGCGCTAGCTGCCTCGAGGTTCAGTTCAGGGTTCAGAGGCTCAGGGTTTAAAGTCAACTTTATCACGCCTGCAAGAAAATTCTGTTGGCAGAAAAAAACGGAAAACAAACGTGATGTTATATTGCAGTAATAAGAGTTTACAATCACACAAGTATTTTCATTCACCCTCAAGAATGCAGATGCTGATGCGGTGTCATTTAATGCTACTAATTTGACAACTTTATTTTAGCAAATTTACATTTTGAAATAGGTCAGAGGTCACCATATTTCCACTGAATGTCTTTTTTACGACTCAAAAACGTTCCATGCTCAAACTTCTGCAGACGCTGCACACTTTTGGTTGCGTTACTATGAATATAAATGAGAATGAGGTTTGCCATTTGAGTTGACACTCTCGTCTGATGAACATTGATGAGCGAACCTTCGGAAAGTTCCTTACATTTGTCTCTAAGCTTTGAACATGAACTCTCTCATCGTCACGTACTTCATTCATTTTTTTACTCCTTTCTTTTCTTTGTGCATCTTCTTATTTGACTTTTTTCCTCCATGTTAAATGCAGTACATACCCTACTGTGTGTGATCATTTCTACTTTTATGTCTCTTCAGTTGTTCTCTCTTTTAGGTCTTTGCTTGTTTGTTTATTTGTCCTTTAAGCCTCTTATTTGCTCCATGTTGAGTTTAAAATGACCCTTTGGGGTTTACTGCCTTGCACAAATAAATACTTTTTTCCACTTGCATTTGCTTTATCATTGTTTTTCATAAATTGTTGCAGCTAAAACAAACCCAATACAAACCTTAAAAAAAACATCCTATCCATTCATAACTCTGATTTGATTACTGAAAATAAATTAAAATATATAGAAATAGAAATTATTTGAGTCATTGGAGCACGAATAGAATTGATGTTTTGTATTAAAGGCTGTTTGTTGACAAAGAAGTTAAATTAAGGAAGATGTAAGGAAGGAAAGCTCACGCTAAGGTCAAACAGCTGTTACTGTGTGTTTAAGGCTGTTTAATGAATAGTGTGAACGTTTGTGAGAGTCTGTGATCAATACTTTGGTGATCAGTTCGATGTGTAGTTTCAGTGCGTTGTGCAAACCGATGGCTTTGGGTGGAATATAAGCCATGTTGTTATGTTTACAAGTTTTCAGAGACAAAAAATCCATGATCCTGTGTAGTTGATTGGTAATACTGATTAAATCCTGTATACAACACAATCCAGTGTCTAGTATATTATGAAGAAACAGCAGGAATTTCAGAGTACTAATGTTACAAATATATCCAGAACGAGTGTCTGGCTGTGCAGTCAAACAGCTGGAATTATATGCAAATGTTATATTATTTGTTTTCATTTAAAATGTTACTTTTCACACCGACATTGCTTTATTATTTTCATGCTAATATTACTTTTGTGAGGGGGGGGGTTTCTGTGCTTTTAACTCGTGCTGATGCTTGTTGATGGTTTGGGTGGCTGTTGCTCAGGAAGTAGAGCAGGTCATCCACTAACCACATGGTTGGCAGTTCGACCTCTTGTCCATGTGTTGAAGTGTCCTTAAGCAAGGCAACCCAGTCGGTGTGTGAGTGTAGAAAGGTAGAAAGGCTCTATCAGCCATTTACCATTCATTTCTCACTACCTGTAAGTTTTTGTAGTCTGTGTTGGTGTTATCACTACGATAGCTGCTGTTTCTTTCTGGGATATGTGTCATATGTGGAGTGTCACATACAAATTCACCTCTAAACAGTAATTTTAATGGTACACTGAAAATGTCCATATGCTATCCTGGCATTGCAGCTACGCATTTTCTGCCCCCTGCTGCATCTTTCATTATTTGTAAATGGAAAACTTGTCTACTGTATGAGGTGTTCAGATATACTATCTTTAACAGATTTTTTATTACTGTGTCTTTCCTGATGAACCTAAAATCCAAGAGGAACTGGTTCAGCTACAGTAGCCCCACTCTCTCTAAAGTTACAAGAAGTCCAGTATCTTCAAGGTCGAGATAAATTCGATTCCCTTTTCCAGTACACTGACCTGACTTTACTTCAACATGGATAAAAAAACAAAACATATTATTTGTATACTTGTGTAATTTTATTGTTGAGGGAAAAATCAGAAAATTGCTTTACATGGTCCAAGGACTTGTTTTTACTGTCTCTTTCCCTGGAGCCCAAACTGAATTAGGCAGACGAGCTTTCATGCCCTGTGCTCCGTCTGTGGCAAACTCACTGGAAAAGGATTTTAAAATTGAAAAAGTTGAACTTTCTGTCATTCCATCTATCATTCTACTGTTATATATTGTTTCTGTTCTGCTGAACTTTTCAATCATTTTCTAGCTGTCTCTATAATATTAAAGTATTGCTCTGTGATTTTGTTATTGAATTAAATTGAGGCGTTCGATCGGTTGCTCTTTTTGTCTGTCATTATGCTACTCTCTGACTGTCAATTTGTAGGACAAGTGTAAATCATTTGAAATTTAAATATAAATGAATATAAAAATGAAAGAATCAAAACCGTGTCGAAATCAAGAGTCTGTTTAATCCTCTACTCTCGCTCTTCTTTCCTTTTTGTATTTCGGTTTTGCTGCCTGAAATCTGCAGCTGTTACTACGTTGGCATGATTTGGTGGCAAGCTGTTGGTCTTTTGCTTGTTAGATTTGTGCCCTGTAATAAGTTTAAAGCCCACATAATCAAGTTGTCAAGAATGAAGTTTAAACTTTTTGAATTTCAAAGACTCAGCATTCAGAAAAGGTTGACAAATGATGAATGTGTTACATATATAGCACTTGAGAAAATCTAAGGGATAAAATCAGCAACGGTCAATATGAGGTGTACTAAAATGGCCTAAATAACTTACCATTTTTAAAGTAATTTAAATTCACCACCAGTGTCAACATAGAGCCAAAGTCCAACCCACAAAACCCACAAAGCCTTATTTCTGAGAAACAAAATTGAAAGGGTTAAAAGTGGTGTCCATAACATAAACCTACAAGATTGTTACTTTATCTAGTTGAGTCAAATGTTGTGTAATATTGAGGACAAGAAAAATTGAAATGGCAATACAGAATGGGGAAATACAGCCCCAGAACTAGTGACAACTTCTACCAGGGCTGTAGTCTCCTGGTCGACTGGTCGATTAGTTGGTCGATATGCTCTCATTGGTCGGATAATTGCCGTGTTACTTTCATAAGGAGAAAAGTGCTACATCAGTAGCCTTCCGGGATTAATCTATCATTTCCTGCGGCGGACGGGACAGACTAACAAATTACCTGTGAGTATTCAAAACACCCCCGTTGTTTTCACAACTTTGAACTCGACCAATTTAATGGAGACTGCTGGGTCTAACTGTACCCAACGTTTACTGAACATTTACTGAACATTTACTGAACGTTTACTGAATCAGTGTTTCCCCTATAATTAATATATATAATAAAAAAAAATTAATGTCAGAAATAACGCCAAATATCCATACATTCGGAAATCAATAGTGTTTGGGATTGTCTATGCAGCGCTGTTCCGGTACGTGAGTCTACCTCTGTGTCGTTGCCTGGGAAACTATTGGTAGCGTAACTCCATTAAGGAATACGGAGCGGGAAAGAGTGACTAATCGATTAGTTGAAGATTATGTACAATTTCAGTCGACCAAGATTTTCTTTGGTTGACTACAGCCCTAACTTTTACTTTGCAAGTCTATAACTAATCAGAGCTACACACGGTGACAAGCAGCTAGCAGCCTATCAGCGTAGTAAAACCTTTTGGGTTGTAAATTCCTGGATTAAAGACAAATTATAGTTTGTGAAGTTTGTATATAAATTATAGTTTGTGTGTCTAATTGTTTTTAGTAAAGAATACTCATGTTTTTTTGTAGACATAATCGCATATTATTGCTGAAAAACTGGTTAATTTTGAATCTTGAGTGCAGTAATGTGGGACTGTTTACTCTGAAGAGTGTCCAGATGACGGTCCCGGAGGTGTGCTTCTGCTGGCAGCAGTTTGCTTCGACAGTCTCCAGGTTCTGTCTCCGTCTCTAACAGTGACTGAGTGCAGGGACTCTGCTTTGACCTGTGATGGAATACAGCGACTGCTTTTGTGAATGAAACTCTGTGTGTGTGTGTTTGTGTGTGTGTGCAGGCACCAGAGGTGGACGGGAAAGATGGAGAGGATGGAGAAAGTGTGAAAAAACAACATTGGTTTTGTCGACTGTTTTCATCTAAATTGAAAACTGTGATAAGTGGGTGTGTGACATGGTTACAGCTGTATTTCTGTGTGTATGAGAAAGAAACAGACACGTGCAGAGATAAAAGGAGACATGAAAGACACCAACGGCGATACAGAAAAAAGACAAAACAAAAAAAAACCTGTTAACAAAGAAGCAATTTCTGCCGTCGCTTTGATTCACTGTCATCACTGCCATCTCACTGTTCCTCTGCCACCACTAAATTACTAACTTTCGAGTGAGTAAAGTACAATTTTATTTTTCTCCTGACATCATTACTGACCATGAAATATCTAAATCACCAATGTTTGACATAATCAAAAGCTGCTTCAGTTTGCTCTACTGTAGGTCTTGCAGCTAGAAGACATAGCATGTCACAGCATAGTCATTAAATAGCACATACCCATAGGTAAGATAAGATGCAAACAGTATTATTTTAAAATTACATTTAATCAAATTACGTAGGGGTTCCTGGTGAGTTCTGAGTTCAGTCAGAGGCTGAACTGAACACACTTAAACACTCCCACAGACACGGTCGGTGCCTGCTGTTGCTAGCTAGCTTACAGCTAATGTACATTACTGTATTTTGGTTGTTTGTGGCGAATAAACACAACTGATCCAGCAGTCAAACTCGCTCGAGTAACGTGAGGTGAAAATTTGCTTAGCGTTCTGTCTGAACACAGCTTCAGCATTGAAGTGATGTGTTCTATCACAAAAGGGAAATGAGTACGCTACAATGATATTTAGATTTCCAGTATGTTGGATTTGTCGCTCATCATGTCGCTAACCCAGACTTTCCAAGAAAAAGAACAGCATCAGCTGGTCCAGCAAATGCGCAATGACGACATTTGTTGCCATTGAAGTGAAGCCCTCTAGTGGCTACATAGTCCGCAGAGGGAGGCGGTCATGGTGGCTGGATGGATCAACAAAGCATCTAAGACTTAAGACTTTAACACTAGAAACCTCTGTTTGTTTCCTACCAGTGTTTTTCTTATCCTCATTATTTAACTCTAACCCAAGTCACAGTGTTTCTCTAACCCTAACCCAGTTGTGTTTGTGCCTAAACCTAATAAAAACAACCACAGGAAGTGTCGTGGGAATTCTTCTTCTTAATAAAAGATGAATTCACAGAGAGCATCTGTATTTTGGGAATATTATTGCAATAATCAGAACTCACATTTGCAAATGGATTTCCAGCTTGCTAGGCTGAGAGATGGCCGAGTCTCCTACGTCACACAGCATTATGTCACCCATAGAGACCAACAGGTATCCTTCAATTAATACACAGTTGTCCTTGAATTGGTTCATTCATAGCTTTATCTATGACTCTTCCCTGGGAGGATTCGTCCTCTGCCTCTACCTGCTGAGAATTAAAAGTTCAAGGCCGAGTACACACCTTCGCTGTTGGGTACTGAGAGAAGAGGAACCTCTCACACGAATATTAAACGAAGGAGCAGCGTCACGCTGTGCACATATAAGAAATAACATAAGAGTATAAATTTCCATCACAGAAAGAAGAAATGGTGATTTATAATTGTTTTCGAAGGCCCTGAAAAACGATGCCCTGCCGCAGAAAACACTTGTTTCACTAACCGCTTGGTGAAAAAACAATGCATTTTTAATGTGACAGTGTGAATTACCCCTTAAAGAGTTGACGTGCTTGTATGTAAAATGTCCTGCAGAGTAGGTCTACTGAGTGTTTGTGGATAATTGCAATTTTGTTTTTCCTTCCTATTTAGAAATAGAGATATGGTATGGAACACTGACTGGGACAAAAAGATCAAGGACTTAATTATGACTGTTGCTCAATTTGTTTTCTCCTAACAGTGCTGAACTGACCTTCATCTACCATAACAGCTGCTTCACATACGATGTCTCTTTCCTCTTTCTTTCTTTTCTTTTTACAATACCCGTACCACAATAAAGGCAGAATTGACTTCCGGAGAGATTTGTGTGCAAAGCTCTATTAGGAGCTGTTCATATTGTGCTACTTCTTTCAGTGATCATATCTGTTTTCACTATCTGACAGAAATTACATACATATTCCCATTCACAAGCTGAGTACCTGCAATAATGATACTGGCTAATGGAGTGGAAAGCTTCCTGTGGACTAAGAGCTGCTCTCTAGGTTTATGAGGTGTGTGTGTGTGTGTGTGTGTGTGTGTGTGTGTGTGTGTGTGTGTGTTTTAGAGAGAGAGAACAACTTAAACTTCATTCTCAGGGTATTATAGGAATACATTAAGATAAGAACAGTCCATTGTTTTTGCAGTATGATGTTGTATATGTATTTTACTGCTGTTTTTAGCTGTTACAGGGAGGCTGGTGAAGGGAAAGTAGAGAAGGGTGAGAGGAAATCAAGAGTATCCTAAAAGAAAGGTCACAACATTAATCCGTGCAACGGTTAAACTGTCCATCAGCTTATGTCTGTGTATCCTGTAAACATGTCTTTGAGCAACACACTGAACCATGTACCTGAACATGGTGAGCGTTAGCTAAATGCTACAATCAAGTCTGTCTATAATAGAGTCCTTAATGACATTTTTTTTTAAACAAGTCAAAAAAAGTCTGCCAGTGGAGTACAAACATTTCATCTTATTTCAAGAATCACTGAGAAATGGATGTCTGCATCTTGACATAAGGGAGAAAAAGAGGTATCACTGCACAAACAAGGTGATTTCTATGGGAAACAAGATTAAATATTTTTGCTGCAATGATGGATTACTTGATTTAATGACTCATTTTCAGACAATGATAAGAAGATTCTATTGTAATGTAAAGGCATCATTTTTAAAGCTTTAAAGTTTCCTATAAGTTTAGGTACAATGCTGATGATGTTAGACTGTAACTTCATGTAGTTGTGCTACCAGTGGTGCCGTACCAGCAACTTCAGGTGACACAAGACTCAGGAAAGTGAACTTGCAAATTTGATAATGCTGTTTGATTCTCTGAAAATAATTGAAGAGCTGCTGCTGCTGTGGTGAGGGATAGAATCATATATTCAGTTTAAGTAAGAATATCTTATTGAGAAAAAATACAGTTTTTGCTTGTGGAATCACATAATTTCACTCGTTAAACAACTTAACTAAACTTAAATTCATTTTTTTCAAGATAATGTGATCAATGATAATGTTGCGTTAAGCCTTAAAGATCACTGTGATCCAACACGGTCCCAACACTGTGATACTGAGATGTTTTTTGATAACCAGATTCAACAATATTCTTGAAAAATGGTTCCTTTGCATCCTTATTGTATTTTTCTCAAGATATTTTCACTCACACAGGGCATTATAGCTTTACGTAGTCTCACAACAAGTGAAACTAAATCACACAGGTGTGGAATTACCTCTGTCCAAAACCTTTCATTTGAGAAAATCAGAATTTAAGCCCCAGTACATGCCAAACGGCTACTGCTGGAAGTTTTTCAGTCTGCTGATTTCATTGAATTTCAGCCAAGGTCCACCCTCTCAGACTCACTGTCCACATCCTCCTCTTCTTGTCTCCCTCTTCTGATTTGCTCCAATTTTTTGCTCTGGTGATATAGGAATGGAAACTTGCCTCTGAACCCATTTGAAATTGCTCTGGATGACTGTGTCAGCCAAGAGCACGAAGAGTAAAATTTAATGATAATTGTGTCACATAACAAAATCACAGTGAGATTTGGCAAGGCATGAATTATCTGTTGTTGAATGAAATGAGGTGATTTTTTTTTTTTGCTAGATCACAGCCTCACTGCTGGCTACACTTAAGTCAGTGTTTGTGTGTTTGATGTGTATGAAAGAGATGATGTGTATGCAGTCATTTCAGTGTGTGTAACTCCTAAACTGTGTATTTTAATGGCATGGATTGTAGCTTTGTGTCTGTATTCATGTTCCTCCCTGTGTGCTTGTTCATGTGTGTTTATCTGTTTTAACCCTTGCATACTGTTCGGGGCAAATTTAACCCATTTTGACATTTGAAAGCAGTAAAGAATTTTCCTAAAGTGGCCCATAATGCACAAAAATGGAAATATTTAAAAATTATTTATTTTTGTGCAGCACAGTTATTCAAAGGGATTTTAAAGTCACCAGAAGGGGGGGGAAACAGGGTAAAGGGTGGTTATGAGGAGTTTTGAAACAGGTAAACTATAAATTGGCATGTTCATGTATTTCTGTCATTGGGACAGTGGGAACAGCACTCAAGGGGGACCTTGACATTGTCACGAGAACTGTGTGTGTTCCCGTCATATTGCTATACGGTTCCCACCCAGGTGGGCATATGCACCTGCAAACAAGCCTATACAAAGTAACAAATCAAACCCATCAATTCCCAGGCAACCAACACAGTGGTTGCCCAACATAGTCCCATCTATAGCAGAGGGTAGCTTTCATAGGACTATAAAAAGTACCTGAATCCCTATTTCACTGATTTGGTGGAATGATTTGGTGGATCTGTTATTCCAAGATGAAAAGGGAGACAGTGAATTGAAGAGAAAGTATTAGAAGAGGAGGACAACATGTAGGAAATGTAGGAAAGGCCCTTGTGACTTTTATCATGCAACAGCGATTCCACCTTCCCCAAACCCTAGCCTCAGCAGCCACAGCAACACAGTGATCAATCTGCAGTCCATCAGTCAATTGTCACAAGTGGATACAATTGAGGGAGATACAACTTCTGCACAACAAAAAAGGACTCTAAAAATAATATTTTTTTGTAGTTTTGTTTCTTTTAAATTTGCACTCAAATCACAAACAAGGATTCCAAGAGAACAACTGACTGGTAAGTGCAAAGTTTTTTTTTTTTTTTATCTTGCCTTGCCGAGTCTGTGTTTGACAGAATCAAAAATCCTGTGTATTTCCTGCAATTTGGCTGTGAGCATCTGAGGTCTGGCTAAGGTCAGAGCTTCAATGTCCAGGGACGATGCCCTGGCTGAACTCTCTGAGAGCATTGCTCAGGACGAAATGTGCCATATAAACCTCTCAGTGGATGCTCAAATCAAAATTGATAAGTACAATTGGGAAAAAAAGGAATCCAGTTTGTGACACGGATTTGTGAAGGAACTGATGGAGAGCTGGTTAACCCAAAGTGAAGACATTGTCAGGAGACGGGGATGTCTTACACAGAAACATTTGTTGAAGCTTGATCGAGAAGAACAGATTTACAATACAAGTGAAAACACTTCAATGCCGCTCAATTCTGTGGTCTTCTTCTAGACAAGCATATTTAAACCCTTCACCAAACCCTTACCCTTACTACCTGTCCAAATAAAATTATTCTTCACACATCTATGCCTCTATTGTTTATTGAACTATAGGTCAGACGCTATGCTGACTAAACTTAACTGAATTCACATAGTCTGTACACAGGTCAGATGCAATCCATTCCAAGAGGAGACGAGTCTGACCGTCTGCACAAAGCACAGCGACCTTGGTTGCCATAGTACACAGCCAGCCTTATCAAGACTACTGCTTATCCCAGCCAACCTTAGTAGACGGAGAGATGAACCGCTCTGAAAGAGACAGGTCATGACCTACTGCTCCCGGGATAAAAAATGACCCGTGAATGATCTGGGAAACACAAATATTTCCCCCACAACCGGTGTGTTGTTTTGTTTTATGACTAATATACACAATACAGAGTTGACTGTGCAGTTTGACAGATAGCATGTGGTTTACAGTGCTGATTGATGGTTTAAATGGTTATAATGAAACCTACCATTCAAACCATCCTTCACTCTCAATAAAATTCGTAGAGATAATTATGGTTGTTATTTTCTCCTGTTTTAGATGACATGAGATCCTAACATAGTGTGAGTGTGAATGTATTTCCTCTATAAATGAATGAATAGAACATCTGTGGATGCAAAATACATTTGCGGTTCAAAATATGGTATAAGGGCAAACTATAAAGGGATACTTGAGCCGGGTCAAAAATGACCCACTCCATACTATGAATGGTCAGGACATGAAAAATACATGAGGGTTAAGAAGCTCCAGTCCATTAGCTAAAGCTGCTGTGAACAGCTGTGTGTACTGGTCTCATGTGGAGGGCAGCAGTGGTTGCCAGGCTCTCCATCATACCCCAGGGAAGCCAGTTTCATTTGTATGGAAGGTATATGTGCATCTACCTTTAGTCTAGACTTCACGCAGTATCCTTACCTGAATTCTTACCTTGATATCTGTAATTGTTGCCCATTATTTAATACTAATGTTAAACTCTTAACGTTCATTCTACATGTAGCACTGTAGACTATTACATTCCTTTAGGCTATGACACATAAAAAAGTGGGGCCACACATTGGTGATTCTGTTATTCTTATGATATTACATATTGACATTATATGATACATTATTCTGATGTAGCTAATTTATTGTTTCATCCAAAACAGGCAACAGTTTGCATTTAGGATGTGTTGTGAAGTGGCATTAATTTAAAAAAAAATGACAAAAAAACAAAAAAAAACTATCTGTAGTTGCATGTAAGTGCACAACTTGCAAATAGACTGGCAAGGCATTCTGCCATTTACAGTAAGACCTTGTAGTATGAAATGTATTCTTCCAAAGGAAATGCTATAATAACTTTTTGAGTGAGTGGAGTCCTGCTGTTACAAACTGTAAATTGAACATGATTAGGCTTTGTTGTTTTTTTTCCACTCCGTTGTCTGCTTCTCCGCCCGGATCTATAAACTGCCATTTCTTGTTGTTACTCTTGTTCTTACATTTTTATTTAGTGTAGAGTTGCAATCACGTTGTGAATGATAAAAAGAAAGAGGACTTTAAAAAATCAAGTTGTTCAACAGGATAATCTATCTCAGATTTTAACCTCTTTTAACCTCCATCCTCTCCTTTCTGTGACAGCCTGGACAGAAAAAGCTTCTGTCCTTAAATTAAGCTACGTTTTAACACTTAGTCAGGTGAATACTGACTCAGAAAGACGCTGTTAACACCTAAAGGTGCTGTGGTGAGAGAGAGGAGGAAGACAGAGGTGTCTTGGAGAAAAGTTTAAACTCCAACATCAACATTCAGAGAAGGATTGTGAATGTCTAATTTGTTTGTTCTTTATCTTCCTCTTTCTTTTTTTTTTTTTAAAGAACATTTGTTAGAAAACATGACAGCATGCCTTTATCCCAAACACATCCTAAAATTTAAGACACGTAAAAGGTAGTCAAATGTCTAATTGAAGTTGCTGAATGTACATGCTGCCTATTCAAATGAGGCTGATGCACACTCAATTACATGCAATGCATTTGGATGGTTGAGCAGACTGATGAGAGAATTTCAGTGCCAAAACAAACAACTACTATCTTTGTCTCTATTAATGCCAGGAATTAGTGGCCACGAATTCTAAGTGTGCACGACCCTACTTTGAATGTCAACTTATACTTGAAAAAGATCTAATTGTGTATTTATGAGAGAGAAAAGAGAGATCTCGGATCCACGGGCTCAGGGGATATGAAGAAAAATGTGTTTGTGTATGCAAACTGTGGCTTTATTTGATGTTTGTTTTTGTTTTTTTGTTTTTTCACTGTTTATTCTGTGTCGCCCATGGGAATTAGGTCACACAACTATGCCTCCCCCTGGGGAAAAGAAGACACAAAAACAGACAAGTCCACATCCTACTCTACTATTATTCTAGTTGCTGCTGAAGTAATATTAGTAGTAATAGTATTCATAGGTGGAACAACCTAGTAAGAAGAAGACATTTACATCACCACAAGAGGGCACCACATTCACACCATATGTGACCAGAGAAAGAATGATTGAGCTAATGAGAGGGAGAGAAGTGACGAGGAGGGGAGGAGGTAAGTAAAAGAAAGAAAGGAGAGACGATAGATATGAGATGATAATAGAGAGGTGGGGATGTCAAATAAGGAGAGAAAGGATGGCAAAGAGGAAGAAGAAGGGTGAGGACAGGTGAAGATACAAAGAGGATTGAATGAATGAGGGTAGAAGATGAAGAGATGGGAGGTGAAGGAGAGAGGAAAAGGAGGGACTATGATGTATTAAAAGGGAGAAGTGAAAGAGAGAAACAAATAGAAAGAGTTTTGTTCTACTTACTGTTTAAATTGTTCTGTTTATTTGAATATTCCTTATATTTATTCTAACTGATAGCAATATATTCAACCTACTAATCATGCAGTCCAAACTCAGCACAGCAGAAAGAATGTGGCATCTAGCCCTAAAGTAATATTCTAAAAAAATAAAATAAAAAAAAAGTCCTCATTCCCCAAGATGTCCTTAATTTCCAAAAACGTCCCAAATTTCCTTCCCTTAACCCTGTCACTCCCCACTCCCTGCTGTGGGGAGTGACAAGGTCAACGTCCAGACTCCAAAGATCAATGCTCTACATTACTAACACGATGAACATTACATTCATTATGTATGCTGTACATTCTGACTGACTGAAATATCCTCATTTTCCAAAATGTCCTCACTTTCCAGAATGGTTTCACTCTTAAAGAATAAAACAGAAATTGGTCCTCAAAAAGTTAGAGGCACCAAGAGCACACACACACACACACACACACACACAAACACGCAGACGTATTCATACACACACACACTGCACTGGGCGCTGAGTATACTGTAATGAATTAAAATGAGCTCATCAGTGCATTAGAAATGAATTAGACAACAGACAATTAGATTAGCAGCAGGCTGAACTGTTTTGCATTGGTTTGTGTGGCTGTGTGTGTGTGTGTGTGTGTGTGTGTGTGTGTGTGTGTGGTACTGTGACTCTAAAGGGTTTTGAACATTGCCTAAGCAGGACACACAGTCTCCCTTCCTGTCAGTCCCTCTATATCATCTCCCCTCATGTCTACTTCTCCCACAAAATCCATTTGTCATATTCTCATTACACCATTCTTGACATGTCTCCACCTCCTGCGCCCTGTTCGATTATATTTTTTTCACCTGTTTTTTGATTTTCTTCTTTCTCCTTTCTGTTTGTAGACAGAAAGCATCCCCCAGGTGTTTTGTGCGTCAATACAAAGACCCCATTTTCGATTCACCAATCAGCTGTCAGTGTCGCTGGGTACCTCAATGGGTGGTGGGCCAACACACACATACACAGTACATTTTCTTTTTTATTTCAGTGCTTGAGAGGACTTTATTGATTTATTACTATTAAAGAAAAGTAAGAAAATATATGTATATAATTTGGTGTTTAGGACTGACTTTGGATGGTATTATTGTAGTACTGCAGTCATTACCCACAAGTCTAACCTTAACCTATCAACAACCAGGTGATGTTACTAGTAGCAAAGTCAGTTTTCTAATCTACTTTGCTTGGAGCTGCAGTTATTTTAGTTTGTTAAAGGGGGTAGTTTGACATTTTTGGAAATACGCTTGTTCACTTTCTTGCCTAGAGTGAGATGAAAAGATAAATACCACTCTCATGTCTGTGCATTAAGTATAGAGCTGGAGCTAGGCGACTAGCCTGGTCTGTCCTAGGTTCAGATATACTGAAAACCTGCCAGCATTTCTAAAGCTCACTAGTTAACACATTTACTCAGTCTGCACTTAATTCACTGGTGAACAACATCAAGAGCAGTTACTTCCTGGAGTCTTGCCGTTACGGTGAGGTTACCACATGCTGGATGGACAGATAAACTGTTGTTCATCGAGAAATAGTTACACTTTAAAACCACAAATGAGATTAGTTGGCTTTAGGGGTGTGGTAGACAGATTTTTTTGGTGAGGGACTGTTTATAAGCTTGTTGCCTTGTGGCTTCATAGTTAATAATTCACAGACATGAGAGTTGTACTGATCTTATCTAACTCTAAGCGAGAAAGCAAATAAGCAAATTTCCCAAAATGTCAAACTCTTTCTTTAATGCGAATGTAACACTTTATGCTGTTACGCAACTGCAACTTTTCACAGGTCACAGACTTTTATTGTGAAGCAGCTACGGCTTCCTGTAATCTTAGTCAACACAATATTACCAACTACCAACTCCTTGATGAATCAAGAGTTCAGTTTTAAACATAACAGAGAGGAATGATTACAGGAAAAACAGTAACAGCGAGCTGGTTAGATGAATGAGTCTCCATTATCTGTAATATAGCTTCAAATCAAACATATTCCCACCTTTCTGTACTCTGAGACAATGATCATCAACTGTACAGGATTTTAATGGTAGTTAACTGCATAACCACTAGGGTGTGCTGTTCTATTGGTGAGAGAAAAAAAAATCAATACTGTCCCAGCACTACCAGTGTATTCTTAGCAGATCTGCATTGCAATCTTTTGTTTAACTGTCTGAGATATGTTTATTCAGCTCAGTGAGTATAAAGCCACAGTTTGTAGAAGGTGTAATTTTTTTTCCAAACGTAGAGAAATGTAACACAATTTCACCAGTCAAGTGTGTTTTTAGATTTGATTAGGACTACAAAAAAGATGGCTGATTACCTGCCAAAGTGACTGGTAGAGCAGATTAGCAGCGCAAGCCAAACATGTACCAGAATTGGAGTCATTGGTGCTCGTAATTAAACGTCTAACTTTAAATGAACCTCTTCTCTCTCATATATAGATGAAGTGGTACGACAGATAAACAGAAACAAGAGAAAACTGCACCCAGATTTCCATCCAAAAACCATGTATTATCCATATCATAATACACACATCATATTCTCATTATCATGCCAGCGTTTGGCAGGTGGCTGGTGTTAATTTGCTTCCCCCTCAGCTTCGGGCTACTGCTACCCCTCAAAGTGATAACTGGCATTGTTCAGGAGAGTGTCATAATCTTTTGTGTGATAAACTTGAGTATTTTCTCTCCATTTTGCCATAATTTCACTGGACAGAGGCGTGAATTCTCATTCAACATTAGAATATAAGATGTCAGGCTTCTGGCTAACCTGCTGCAGACTCACTGACACAGACAAACTCAGGGATTATAGTTATGAAGCATAAGAGTCCACGCAAACAGACACAAATACGCTATATATAAACACACACAGAAACAAAGACATAGGAAAAGCATGTGCTTGAAATGGTAAGCAGTCATTTTAAAGGGCACTCCATTGATTTTACACAGTATACTTGTCATGGAGAACAACACCTCCTTCAAAAAGTTGTATTATTGTTTGTTGTATTGTCTGCCGTGACTTTGGAGGAGTTTTCTGAAGTCTGAGAAAGTAACCCTGATGAGGTTATCAGTGTGATAGATGTGACCATTTAACAGGCCTGGAAATCCAAAGATGAAAGATGCTATTAAGCTGCATTATGAGATTTTTGGAGCTTGACTCATACTGGGGACTAAAAATCAGTATATCTTGGCATTTGCTCAATTGATCAAGTTTATGTTTTGGTCTCAGTTCCTTAACTTTACAGTGGTGTACTAATAATCTAATTGCAGGGGGTATCCCTTTGAAAAATTTGTGGATTGACACTAAAAATGTTGACTCGCCCTGAACTGAAAAATCACTGAAATCGTTTTACATTTTTAATATATGCTAACAAACAAATGGAATCAGAGATATTCTGTGTAAGTAAACCAACTTCTTTGGAAGAGGTAAGAAATGCAAACATATACATATATACAATATACAGACATAAAACACAAACTCCAACATAACTCAACTGGGTTAACAGTTTTGAGTCAGTTTGCTTTGTTGTCTTGCTTCTTTCTTCATCACATTACCGTTCATTGTTTCTAGAGTTTTGCCACTGGAGATTTTCCTCATAAAATTATGCTTCGCTTAGTCTCAGTTAATATCCTCACTGTCTTTATGTTGAAATGTGTGCAGTTGTATTCCCTTTGTATTGCATCTCTAGTGTTTTAAAGTCATGGATGTTCATAAAACTCTCTAAATTAAAATTTTAAAGATTATTCAATTTACATGGACTATAACCATGACTAAGAGACCTATCTCAAACAATACTGAAACATACATACTGTGGAAGACGTAGCATTAGCAGCATGTTAGCAGAGCAGCAACAGCAGCTTCAGTACTTCATCCGTGTCCACACAGGACATGTTCAGGCGCAATATCGTGTGTAGGTCACCCATCTTTTGGCAGCACTCAGAGCTCAATACGCAATGGCTGTAGTTACGTACATAAAACTGAAGAAAATAGCATAAACATCCGCTTCAGGTTAGAGTCGAGGGTGGGTGAAATGTAAGCCGATACGTGAGCTGTGCAGCTGTATTGATTGAAATAGGAGCATATCTGTTCCGTCAGAAGTACGGGAGACGGATGACTGAAAAACATGGCTGAAACACATGCTGTGAATCAAAAAAGTCATTTCTGTCATCATTTCTTTATACATTGAAGCGTTTTAGCCTGGAACTCGAACACAAATGTGATGACCCCTGGTGTCATCTTTGTTTTGCTGTGCGGTTCACCTGCCTGTTCGCTCTATCTTTACAGGTGATCATTAGCACAATTTAGAACACCCTCAGGTGTTCCCAGGTTATTTAAGTCCTGGCTGCATCCCAGTTCACTCTCTCACTGACTCTCTGACACTCGGCTGCCTTGCTGCTGCAGCTCTCTTTCTCCTTTCCTCACAGGCACCTGATTGGTTTAGTTATGTTGCTATAGTTTTGTCTAGTTAATTCTTTAATTTGGTTCAATCTGGTTTAATTTTGGCCACTTGAGCCAGGTTATGACACAATTTAGCTCATACTGAGTCTCCTGCGATGCCCTACTATTCCCATGTGTGAACAAACAAGTCCAATAACTCAGGCTGGGTCTCAAATGACTGATCCCATGTTGACTGTGAAATATCTCAGTCTCTAGATCTCTACAGGAGGACACATCTCAGCTGTCACACCGTGGGTCTGATATGAAAGCTCAACAGGACTTTTTTGGTTAACTGGAGCTTCCCTGACCCAAAAATGTTATTCCTGTCTGATTTGTTAATGTTTTTGCAGCTCAGAAAAGCTCTACAGGGGTAAACAGTCTGCTTTCCACTTCAGTTGAGCTCGCTGTGAAAAACCTCCGTACTGATGCAATGAGAAAACTTCACAAATACAGATAGTTCGTGCAGAGAATATAACAGTTTCTCTCTTTCTGGATTTCACTTCTCTAAATTGGACGATATTCCAGAAATCCCGAGACCAGCGGGAATTCTGGATTAAATCACAGATGGACCAAAGCAATCACCGCGAGGCAGGAGGCCCAGTCGAAGCCAAGTGAAGCAATAGCTGTATAGTTAAGCTTAATCATTGCAGCACAGACTGGCAGGCAGAGACTAGACTGGTGAGGGTGAACAGAGGAGTGTTGAAGCAAGTATGTGCATTTGTGTGTGTGTGTGTGTGTGTGTGTGTGTGTGTGTGCATAGGATTGGTGGAGCTCTCAGGGGAGGTGAGGCGAGCCAAGACCCGGTGTGTGATCATCATCGCCATGGGACGGCGAGAAGAGCACACGGCTTATTAAGGGGATCGCCACAGGAGGGCGAGTCGATCACAGAGCCAGCTGGAGTTTCCTCAAAGCAGTTAGGAGCAGAGAGAGAGAGAACGAGAGAGAGAGAGACTCTTATACGGAAAGAGACTGAGAGACAGATAAATGTAGACAATAATGGTAGAAATAGGACAGAGTAAGAGACAGCTGGATAAGTAGGCAATTATCATCAAATAAATATCAAATCATAAACTACAATGATACTCTTGTCCAAGTTGTGAATGTCCAGTATGCAGTAGCTTATGCTGGGATAATGCTAGACATGCTGTCAGCCTGATAATGGCTCAATCCGAGATGAAATTGAGCATCAGAAAGACAATTTGTCATTTTATTCTGTGCGACACGTCTTAGTGAACGCATCTAATTCTGCATCGAGGCCCCGGTGAAAAGCTAGCATGTCGATCTGAGTGTCTTTGCCTTTTCTTGACTGGTTTGACAACGTTTGAGCATGAACAGTTGTGCTAAAGACACCTGTTTCTGGTCTCTGCTGCCCTGATGATCTCCTTTGTACGTCATGCAGGTAGCAACTGGTCAGGTTTCGACATGTCATCTCACAGGGTTCTTGGATAAGGAACTTGTGGCATCATAATCACCTGGTCTGACACAGAAACGATCTTGAAAGATATACTGTAAGTGTTGTATAGACTGAAGCCTGATATTATGCTACTATGACAATATTTTTACCTGTTAGACTTTGCTGTGGACAATTTTGGTGAAAAAATGGTGAAATCTGTTCACAGCAAGATCTATAGATTATCCAAAGCAACCCTGGACGTTGTTACTACTGTGAGCTCTGCAGATGATGTGTTTGACAATGACTATATTGAGGCAAATCAATCCAAAGCATCTGCATGACTATACACCTTTAGGAGTAAGTGAAGAAAGTTTATAATTGTGTGAGAAATTGTACTTTTTTTTGACAGCAAATTGGCGGAGCTTTGCACCAACAAAATCGACTGCACTGAAATGAAGAAGTGGTTCTATTAAATTCAACTGTGTGTCTGAAAGTACTGTAATGTTTTCTTGGCTGCAGAGAATTGGAGATATGACTTTATCCTCTACAACAGGGACTTCTTGTGAGGAATCTCCAAAGAAACTTCCATATAGACCAAATTTTATGTTTGGTCTATATGGAGCCCCTTCATATGGAGCCCCTTCAGTATATACAGGCCATTTTACAGTCCGACACAGCTGTAAATAATATTAATAATAGCTTCATTCCATTCAGGTCTTCCAGTACCAGAGCCCATGCTGACATACTGGCAAAACCAAATGGAACTGGACTATCATTAGGAACTAATCCCACTTGTGCTGATCTTCCTATCACATGTCAAACTATTTATGATAAGACATGTAGTGCTGATGTTCTTCCATGAGTGTCCTTGGCATGTCTGAGACATAATAACCCCTCAAAAAACAGTGATGTGATGTTTTTTTTGTACAAATGAGATACAACACATTAGGGGGCTTTCGAGGTGCTAGTAGGTGGATTTAGTAACCTTTGGATAGTGCTAGGATAGCTTTTCCACTCTTTGTGCTAAGCTAAGCTAGATGATTGCTGACCGTTGCTCATATTTTCAGGTAACTCAGCAAAGACAGCAAACATTTCCTCTCAAGGCTCACAAGACCTAACATCTGGACACTGGATTGTCTCCTGTTGTGAGATGAATGATGACTAGACTCTGTTTCATCTAGATTATTAATGTTGTTTACAAGATTAGATATTTTCCTACATACAAACACACACACACACAGATGTCTGACAGCTTTGACGTCAGTGGACTGCTCTCAGAAACAGTTAGTTTGTACTTTTTATCATTTTTTAAATTTTTACTCACCATTGTTTAAACAGCATCCCAATGACTATATATCAGTGTGATGAAGGTCATAACTACATGTTGAAAAATGAGTGTTATTTTAAATATCTAAAACTTAATTAAACCAAAATAAGTCCCATTTAACCAGGACATACAGTTTACATTATATTTGATCTGCACATCACAAAAAATATGCTCACATTTAAATTATGATAAAAAATCTAACTTATATAGAGGAAAAAGCATAACTGTACTGACCTCTGTGGGTTGAAAGGTATAAGTCTGTTGAAGCTCTCACCCGTGATGACAGCTGAGCGCAGTCAGGTGTGAACGGTCATACCTTTGACCACACCCAGCTGTGATGTAGTGCAACTCATGGTTTCACATACTGAGACTCTACAGAGGCCAAAAACACAGAAAGTCATCTTGTTATTGAATGATTTCTCGTCAGTATTCAGGCAAATAATGGTAATTCGAATCCTTTTCTTTCTGACGTACAGCTGTCTGGCCAAAGAGCCAAAATACACAACAAAAAACTAGACAGCCATGTTTGAACAAGTCACACTATCTCTCCTTGACACACAAACACACACACACCAGCACATACACACACAGTTACACTCTCATCAGAATCCTTATACACCACATTATGCATGTCACGCAAACACACCATTCCTCTCTGTGTCACATACACAGCGTAGTGCCCTAACGCACATGCCCGTACACATCCTCTCATACGTACACGTGTTCACACACACACTCGGTGTCCTTAGGTCATTGTGTTAATTAATGAGGCTGTACAGCAACCCAGCATGGAGTTAATTAGAAAGCCTGTCACCTCCTGCAAGCCTCGCAGATATCATTGTTTCCCCAGACGGCATTCAGCCACTATCACACAATACACAGGCACACACACACACACACACACACACCCACACACAAAGACACATAGGTGGTCTTTGACATAGCGACTGACTGAATGATGCAAGTTATCTTTGCATTGTGTCTGTTTGCTCACTTTGCAAGTGAGGAGGAATTTGGAATCCTAGTCAAGTAAGAAAAAAAAGTGCCCAGTGGATTGAAAAGAAAAGGTATTGCTGGTTGGTCTCACATTTGAATTTTAGATTTTGAAGCATTAGCTGTTGCTGTTGTCCTTTAATCTCATAAATTCAAGCACAGAGTTTATTTAGAAAAAAGCCCAGAGGCTCAGTGAGCTGTCACTGTACTTCAGACCAATAAATAAATCTCTGGAGAACTTGTTTATACTAACTGTTTCCAGAGGAAGGAGTTTCAAATTTAGCAGCCTTCTGCGTGTGACCTGTGTTTTTGAGAAAATTTCTCTTCTGTCAGTTTGCAGGAGGGCTGGAGAGACTATGAAGGGCTGCAAAAATAAAACCTCAGAATCCAATCTGGTTCACACCCATCAGGCGATTTGTTTTGGTTGAAGAAAGAAATGTGACTCATTGAAAAGCATATGATTCAGGCCTGTATTTGTGAGAACAATTACTTTTTAAAACTCACTTCTGCCTAAACTAAATTTTGGCAAAGTAAAATGATGATACTTCTCCTTTAGCTGTTTATTTTAGTGTTATTTCCATTTCCACCCCCATGTCTGCCTGATGCACACAGTCACCAAAACATACGCAACAAAGGTCACACTGTATTTTTTCTTCACAATATTTTAAACATATGCATCTACACTAATTCTGATGTCTACAGTTGTAGTTATGAAACCACAATCCTACCTAAATGCTCCCTCACATGCACGTTCACATAGATATACACACTCTGTTACATATAAGTAAGGATCTGTTCGTGGCCTGTGGGATTTTAGGTGAGTTTTGAAATTCTCATCTCAGGCTCAGTGGGACTAATTTGAATTTAGGGAACAGTTCCATCTTTGATTGCAAGTACAATCAAGTCCAGGTTTCACATTCCCCTTTCTTAGCTTTAAGAGTCACGAATGAATTCTGTTACGTTTAACTTTGACAAGGGTTTGTTCTTTTAACTTTACGTTTTAGATATTTAGGTCATGCCTCTGTCTGGAGTGATTTCCTGGTCAGTACAGCATTTGGATAAACTTGAAATCCCCAGATCAGCAATAACCATCAGTAAGGTCAAAAGTGACTGCATCTTGACAATAGATGAACCAAAAAATTGCTGTGATCTTAGAATAATTAAGTGAGACACATTAGAAATAAAGGTTGGATATCATAATTTCTGTTACCCACAACCAATCAGATTAGAGTTTTCAGTCTCCGATATAACTTTAACCAGTTATTTCAACCAGTTACATTCAATACTTTCCTTTTAGCTCTGGTTATATAGTAGCTGCCTCTTTAGCAGCTAGAGGTTTGACTTTAGATGTTTACTTTTTTCACTTGGTAGTCACTAACTTTGTCTGTCTGCCGTTTGGTGATGGGCAGGTAGTGTTTTGTAGGTTTATTAGAGCTTTTTTTTCCTGAAAACACCTGCCAGGTGCTGCTGGAAATGTGTTTGAGACCATAAAACCCAAACTTTGCATGAAAAAGGCTCCATATAGCTGCAGAGTTGTGTTTTAATTCTCTGTGTGTTTGTCACTGGGTTTCAATATCAAGATCTGATATTGTGGCCTTTTTTTGACTCGTTTTTATAAATACTGATTCTATTTTAAAGGTATCTATGGCATTTTATTCACCAAAAGTTATTTAGCTTTCTCTAAATCCATCTTTCCTTACAGCCCAGATTCCCCTCTGTCCTCCAGCAGGCTGTTTCCAAAGCTATTTACATAAAATTGGCATTATTAATGACCACCTACTCTGACAGGAGGTGTGGCCCCCCACCTTCAACCCCAGCCAATCAGAATACAACCTTATGAATAATGCAAGTTCCCTTATGCTGCATCTTTACCTGGAGAAATGGCTGCAGCTGGAGACATGAGACATTATATTGGGTTCTATGAACCGAAGTCTGATCATGAATGGGAGGAACCTGCTGTTGCACAGTTGGGATTTGAAATGGAAGTCTGTGGCAGATGCACCAAGATAGAGACAGAATTGAAAACTGCCACAAACTTCACGGTACTGAGTTTCTTTTGGATAAGCTCTGTGATTCTACTGACCCAGAGAATTTTGAGCCTCAGGTGGACAGGAAATCTGAATCTAACACAAAAAACCCCCCCTCTAGCTTTACAATAAAATGTTGGATCAGCGATGTTAGGCTACTGTTACAACTTATGAGGCTGTCTTATCACTTATCATGCTGTGAAATTGGACACAGCAGAGTATTGAGGAGAAAGTGACCACCAGAGTGAAGTTATATCCACAGCCGAAAGAGAGGCGCTGCGGCCGGAGTGGCTTTACAGCATCAACCGATGACCAGAGAGGATTGTCGGAAATGATGGATGGAACTGAAAAACTCTGCGCTGCTCTAAACTTGACTTTGTTTTCTGACAGAATATTATATCAGACTTTGCCAACTCTGAATACAGAGCAGCACAACAGTGTCTGTGTTTTACCTGTAACTTATGTGGCTGCATTCAGCTTGAGCACAATTAGGTCCCGGTTCCTCGTCATCCATAGCGATACAAGAAACAGTTTGTTTGCAGTTTTACACAACTTCGTCCATAATTGTTTGCCAAACCAAGCTGAACTGGAGACTGCAGACTTTTTTTGACTGATGTGCTAGCATTCTGGCTTGTGTGCAGCTCTCGGTAAGTTTGCCATGGTCTGCATGACTAACTCCAGAGCACTGTTTTGTTTTATGATCCTTGCACACTCATCCAGACTTGATGAGGAACAACATTTTGTAAATGAAAATAAACCTTGGTAAAGAGATACTATTACTGCAAAGTTAGCTACTACTAACTTTGTCTCTGCTAACCGGCTGCTCTGCTGGGAAACATATTTGTACTCCTGCGTTCCACAAACATAACATACCATCGGTAGCTTTGTATGGGGCACGCATTGCATTCTGGTTGTCGTAGGATTTCCACCTTTAGAGCAATAGAGGAATTTACAGTTTTCTCTAGTCAATTGCACATTTCTCCTTGGTGACCTAGTTTTAAGAAATCATCATATTTACAGGGGTGAAATTCCTCTTTAACTAAAAAGAGTTAATGGAAAAATTAAAAGATTCTTGGAAGAACTCATCTAGAAACTCTTGTAATGAGTTATTGGAGAAACCTCTTTGGAGGTTGAGCTATTTGCAGATGATCCACAAGGAGATACTCTAAGGAACTCATTATGTTTCCAAATAGCACCTTAAAAAGGGCATCGACATGATTGGCACTTGGGTGAATAAAGACTTGGGTGAATAATGCATTGCATATTTTTATTTAATTTTTTTACATAACGTCTATCTTTATTATTCATCGAAAAAAATAATTAAGAAGTTAATATAAAAATATTTTGTAGGTATTTCAGATGTCACCTGATTCTTTCAAAATGACTGATGACAAAAAAAATGTTCTTTTATAAATGTGGGTAACTTGACTGGATCCTCCATAGGGAGTGGAAAAGTGAAAGAGTGACAAAAAATAAAGCTGAGGGAGTAACTGGAACTGAGTGAGACAGCAGGTGAGAGATAGAAAAAAAACAGAGCTGGAAATAGGGTGATGGTGACAGAGAGAGAAAGGCTACAGAGGGAGAGAGAGTTGGCATGAAAACCATATGTTAATCCTGAAACTAATATTGTAATATTGTGTGTAGCCCAATGCTGATGAATTTGGCAGTGAGAGCTGTGAAGCTGGCAGAAACACAGCTCCTGCAATATTTTTAGTGTGTTACCATCAGGGTGGAAACATACCAGACACCAGTCAAATACCAACAATGATACATGAAATAAACACAGGCATAAATTCAGCTTTGTTTATCTTTTATGTTAATTAGGTGGCTGTGGCTCAGGAGGTAAAATGGGTTGTCCATTAAATCGGAAGATTGGTGGTTCGATCAACGGGTCCTCCAGTCCGCATGTCAAAGTGTCCTTGGGCGGGATACTGAACCCCAAATTGTTCCCGATGGCTACGCCAGTTGTGTGTGAGTGTGAATGAGCATTAGAATCTCCTCCTGATGAGCAGGTTGGCAACTTGCATGGCAGCGTCTGCCATCAGCGAATGAATGTGTGTGTATGGGTAAATGTTGAAATGTTGTGTAAAGCACTTTGAGTGGTCAGAAGACTAGAAAATGGCTAAATGCAGCCCATTTATCATTTAATTTGTATGCATTTCATATTCATTTTTTCTGTTTCTTAATATCTCTCTCTCAACAGACAAATATTGTCATTATAAAGAAAAAGAAAAAAAAAAGTAGATGTATGAGCATCAAAACCTGATGTGACTCAAACACTGGAGATGGTGGATCATGTCCAGTCTCATACCAACTGTTAACATTTGTTTTAATTAATCATGAAAGTGATCGTTATTCAACTTTAACCTGATAGCTGTGGAGGACTCGTTGGACAGTACATCTACACATACAGCTACATATACAGTACCAGCCAAAAGTTGGGACACACCTTCCCATTCCCTTGAATGACAAAGTGTACTGTACACACACAGTAGACTACTATACATGCACAGATACAAACAATATACATGCATGTGTATGTATACAGGTTACATCAGAAATTCAAAAAAAAAACAACTCCAAAATCTTATTTATATATTGACCTAACAAACAGAAATTACAATTTTAGAAAATTTAATTCAATTTTCCAGCTTTATATCATTGATTTTTTAATATGGAAAATTGAACTGATAAGCGTTACATGAACGATATACATATACACATAAATGCTGATTAATTGCATATGACAGTCATCACACTTAGCTTATCCATTCATTAGACTGAATCCATCAATTTGCATAGCTGGACTATATGACTCACCCTTTGGGTATTCAAGGTGTGTGTGTGTGTGTGTGTGTGTGTGTGTGTGTGTGTGTGTGTGTTGCTCAGGATGTGCTGCAGTGTGTGACAGACAGCTGAACATTATCTCTGCTGCACACACCACTCTGCTCCTCTCATGACCCATTTAACTTCCTCTGTACACCACTGACACACTCCCGTTACCCATGGCAACGCATGGCTCGAGCATATGTGTATGAAAGTGTTAATGTGTCTAGTTGTGTCAGAAAGTATGTTTTGAGAGACATCTGCATCTTTATCAGATAAAGTGTAGCATGTGTTTGAAGGGTTTATATTTGAATGTGAGGTTGTGTGTGTTTGAACTTTCATTTTATGTTTATATGGTGTATTGGTGTGTGAAAATGCAAGATAGATTTTGTTTGTGTGTATTTATGAGAGAAAATTATTATGTGTTTGCCTGAGAGAGAAACTACAAAACTCTAGTATGTCAGAAGATTTAAAAATTCATCAATTAAGCATGATGTTCAGCATCTTTCTGAGAAAGCAGACTTTAGAGAGAACTTTAGAAATCTCATCAAATTGGTGGTTGGAATGTCAGCAACAGCCGATATTTTTAGCCTAAATTTGATTACATTTTGGCAAATTGACACCACTATGAGTATGCCAAGTTAGCTATTAGCAGCCACCAATGAACATACAGACAACTATCAGTGGATTACTTTGATACTGAAGAAAACATTCTCAGATAAGTTCTGAAGCGTCTTTTTTTCTATGATTTCTAAGCAGATTTATGGATGTTTATTTGTGATGGACATCATGATATCCTCTGGAAGTCACACTGAATGATACGATATGTTTCATGTCTGTGTGTTGAGATTTGACTGAGTTATGAGGATTATGGTTTTTAACTCAAATTCATCCCACGCAGTATCTTTACTTCATGTTCAACTCTCTGGCAGGCTTTTGGCTTTTTGGGGCGCAATTGCGTCATCGGATAAAACTGCAGTTCGTTTCAGTGTTGCTGACTGCAGCACTCTCACTCAACACTGGACCAAGTCCAAAAAGTGTTGTCCCCATTAGTCACTCAGACACAATAAGATGGGAAAATAGGGTCCAGGTTGAAAAATACCCAAATTTCCCTTTAATGATCAGGGTGTTTTTTTAATCTAGCTTGGAGGTAAAATGGAGAGAAAGTGCAAATTGGGTGCATTAAAACGCAAGGAGCGACAGAGTAATAAAAGTTTAATTGCATCCTGTGCTCCTCTTACATCTTGCTCATCCTTTCAACACAACCGTGACGATGATGGAACAGATAATCAAGCCTGACAGTGGCTAACGACCAGACTATCCAACCCTCACTTTGCTGTGTGTTGAGCGGAACATAAACACTGACAAAGACAAAGTGGTTGGCAGGTTTGCCACCATGAAGGAGAGGAGGATGAAGTTTTGAAAAGGGACCGTGATATGTAGAAGGTTTATTAACCTGTTCAGATGTTTTTGTTCTTTGGAGGATGGTGGAATATACAAATGGACTACATTAAACTACAGTAGGCTGACCAGGGACAACAATTGGTGAATGAAACATGTGACTTTCATAACTTATGGAAGTTATATTATGTACTGGATCTTGCACGGGGACAGAGGCTGAGGCTTTGAATGTGGTGGATTTTCCCCAGTTTTGCATTTAGAAGTGGCCCAGTCACCTGTTGACTGTGTGGTTTGAGAATGTTGTTGTTGTTTGTGAGAATTCATTCATACATATAGAAAATAAGAGTAAGTCATGTATTTGATACATGCAATGCTAAGTTTTGACATGAACAAAAACTCTTAAAGAATATACATGAAGAAATATGTGTAAGTCATGCATCTACAGTATATGTGCATTGTTTTTTTTTTTTTTTATGAGAACATAAATATGATGTCTAAATGCCAACCTAGAGTTTGGCTTGTTTTGGTTTGTTGTATTACACCACTATGAAACAGTCTGAATTTTTTAACTGTTTTGATAAAATGACATGTCTTACTTTATTCTTTATTTCTTTATAATGATCTGTCTGACTTTGCTTCTGAACACACCACTGCTATTACAAGTGCTTTGTTTCAGACTTAATTTAGCTAATTTTGATAAATGTATGGGGTCACAAAATGACAAATGAATAAAACAGAAAAAGAGCAATTTCTGTTAATTTTTTTCAGATTTTTCTCTAATTGCACTGCTCTTTTCTTGGGAATTACTGGGCATTTTCACCTTTTCAGGGTGTTTTCACCTTTTCAGGGTTCAACAAAGTTACAAACATCATTAGTAGGGGTGTAACGGTACGTGTATTTGTCCTGAACCATCATGGTACAGACATTACGGTTCAGTGCACGCAGTTGTATGAGGAATACGCTCTATGACCCCAACAATTACTGTCTTACTATGTAATAAAAGACATGGTATTGAGACAGTGCACCTGGCCTGTCGCTGTCTAACGGTGGTGGTGCTGAACCATTTGTCAATCGATGCACGTAGAGCGCTGTGTGCTGTCCTCAGTGCTGAAACAACCTGTTTTCTTTTTTTTTCATTCTTTAGAACAAGCTTGTCTGACAAAGTGGCTTCATTGTATGTTTTCTTAGACATAGACTTGCTTGGTTCAATAAGTGACACTTTGTGTTTATGGATAGAATAGGTTATATCAGCTATTTTACCATTGTGAATTTCAAAATGACTTTATCAGAAGGGCCCATTGAGAATGCTAGAGTCTAGCTCCGCCACGGAGACGAAGCCAAACTGTAGAAGCTGTTCAGTAGGCATGCTGTAATACACAGGACAATGGCTAAATCTGTAAATTTTCTTCTACATTACCAAGCACTCAAGATGAACAATGCTAACACTTACTGCAGCTTAAAGTCGACTTTTGGTTTATTGGACCCTGCAAGTATCAATTATCAAACATACTGCCACAAAAAACAGCTTTTCATTTCACTTTAGAAGTTTCTTATTGTTATCCTGCTAGTGATTTTCATTTGTTTCTCATATTGGTTCAATACAGTACCAATGGGCCAAGTGTATCAACAACTACATATAAGAGATATAAAACATATAAGAAAATGTGTCTCCCCAACCTGTTCCTCCTCATCTTTTATCTCTCTCTCTATCTCTTTTTTGTAATCCCTGCCTGTACCGCTTGCTCCCCTGTAGGCTTCACTATCTCACTTTATTTCTCTCCGTGTGTGCCACATTTTTTTCCCATCACTCTTCCCCCCTTATGTCTGGAGATGTTTTTCAGTCACACTGAGAGAAGAAACCATTGAAATTTCTGGAACACGGCCTGGTTTTTACATCCTACTTGGTTTACGCTCACAGTGTGTGTGTGCTCATTTCCCCTGAATTATTCTCCCAAATATGTTACTTAGGGAGAAGACACCAGAAAATCACATTCTGGGGAAATATATGTTGTATTTACGTCTGTGTTTATGGGCATGTGTTTGTATATGTAACTCAGAAGACTTAAGAGACCGGTGGAGAGAAAGTGTTTGCTTTGCAGTTCTCAACTATAATTTGTCCTCTTCCTCTGTTCTCTCTCCCTCACTCTTCCTATTGTCTCCCTCACTCTACCATTCCCCTTCCATCTCATTTCCTATCCCCACTCTCTCTTTCTGCCTCTGTTCCTCTCTTTGTAACACACACACACACACACATATATATACGAATGTGAGTGTCTGCATGTGTGTGTCTGTGACTAATTGTCTCGTTTTCTCAGTGATGCAGTGCAGAGGTAGACTCTTGTACAAGTCACCTCAGCTCTGACTTGACTCATCAAAGATACAAATGGTCTATTACAGTTGCAGCCATGAGTCTGTTACACGTGTTTATCTAGAATTCCTTCTGCGGTAGCTCTGCGGAAACTTCTTCCTTGGTTTTTCACTGTAGAAATGGTATGACAAGAATTTCTGTCTTTGAACTAATTGGTTTTTTCATACTTTGGGAAGCTGACACAAGAGCCAAATGTGATATATCCAAATGTGGCTCATACGGACACGAGCACAAGTGCTGCAGTAGATGAACTCTGCGGTATAAAGTGGTACATCTACAACACTGGTTCAGTCCCAGTTTAAGAGGCAGTGGAGGGTAGCTGGTCCAACTGGAGAAACCATTAAATGTAAACTAATAAAGTTCTCAGCCTTAATAATTACTGGCAAACTACCCCTGAGGAACACATCTATGACCTTTGGACATTTTCATTGCAAATTAGCAAATACTTCAAAGTCAACTAAGCTTTTAAAGGACCACTCTAATGTTTTGGAAAATATGCATGTTTGGACTCTAGACTCTTTAGAAAAGAGGGTTTTTCTTTTTTCTCTGTGTGCATAGTGCATTATTATCATCTGAACAGGCTTTACCCTGCTTAACACAATGAGTATATATTAGTTCATGTGCCAACATTGCTGCTGTAAGTATTTTGTCCTAATTGGCCATGCAGTGTGATTACAGTCACTATTAAGACACCATGTATAACTGGTATTAACATGTGTCTGGTGGTGGTCGCTTTGTGATCAGCTGTCAACAGGGTGTAAATGCAATGTGAACAGTTTAGTCATATTCTTAAGAAAATAAAATCCATCCATGTTTAAAGGTCACCTAACTCACTTCCTGCTACATATGAGCCATTCCTCCGCAAAGGAGTGGGAAGAGGAGACCATATAACAACACTGCTTCCTTTGACTTGAGATGTACCATTTTTGTTGACAATTCAATTCAATTTAATTCAGTTCAAAATATTTTACTTGAGGCAAGCGAGTTAGCAAAAGTACTCATAGACAAATCATTCACACACAGAAAAACAATCTAAAAATACAAATATTACATTGTGAGAAAAAGTTTAAATAACATAAGAATTAATGGCAATGGCCAGTCTGCAGCTGGCCAACAATATCCAACACCACAAAGTCAAATCCACCAGATCAGCCTACCTAATTTACGATGTGGAATGACAAAGCAACGAGAAGACATTATCCAGGTAACAGATCAAGATTTCATCAGGTGAAATGGGATCTTAAATAAACATGAGGTCAAAAAAGGGTCACAGAGATTCCTAAGTGCATCATCATATAACATTAAAGGGTTGGTTCAACCACATTTCAAAAACATATTCTCTCAGTTGCTTCTATTGGTTTTGAGATATCCATCTTTGAAATTTATGCTTCCTACTAAATACAATGGAGGTGAATAGAGTTTGGTTTGTGGTGCTAACACCATTGAAAAAATACTTTAAAAACTGATTAGCAACATCTCTTGCCATAAATAATTGCACTGTTACTCTGGATTATCAGCAGAACAAACTGTCTACACTCTATAAGAGACTAGAGAGGGGCCACAGAAGGGTCTGTGGATTATCCAGAGTAACATGGATAATGTTTCTGGAAAGACGCTTTAGTGTCAATTTCACTTTTCACTTCCATTGTATTGGGTTGGCACAGAAATCTGAGAGGCAGATACTCTGAAAACTTGTTTAGATACTACAAGGGCTAAATTAGACAATGTGTTTTGTTTGTTTGGGTCCACTGGCCCTTTAATCTGACAGTGTACATTTTGTCTGCATGTAGATAAACTAACCCTGAGTTATTCATTGAGTCAACAGTCACATTCACGAAGCCACTGCCAAGACTTTGACTGCAAATAAGTTGTCTGTAAGTTAATTAGCTCAAGAGATTTCTCTCTTTTCGTAACGTCTAAATCTGCCTCAGGAAACGTCTTGCAAATTTATCCAAGGTGTCTGTCAACACAGTTGCCTGTCACTTCAACACTTCACTGCTGTTTGCACTACATTATAATTTAGCACTTAGAGTACAACCCCACTTGTTAGACTAGATCATTGACTGACAAGACGGCCGAGGCTAGGGGCAGGAAAACAAAAGCTAAGGAAGGGAGTGGGAGAGATTGATGGACAAGGGAGGGGCGGACAATAACTCTGATATAATGAAGTCTAACAAGAAAAAGTAAGTCTTGTTAGTCCTCATGTAATGATGGTTTTTGAGTGGAGAATGGTACACTTAAAAATAGTTTTGGCACATATCACACCACCAGACAGTTTTCTTTGGTCCAAATGAAAGATCCTGGTAAACTTAGCCCATATTCACTGTGGACTAGGATTACCTGGGTAATTTATTTAGATATTTACCAGTCATTGTTTTACTTGCCACCTTAGTATTAACACAACTATTGTCTCAGTTACATTAAGTGAGCAATACCAAAAGCAAAAGTGCAAAAAAATAGTTCTTTGACATTTTCGGAAGTACATTTATTTGGATTTTTGCTCAGAGATAGAGGGAGAGATCTTTATAGAATGGGTTGAAATATGAAGCTACCGCCAGTCAGCTTAGCTTAGCACAGACTTTGTAAACAAGGGGAAAAGCTAGCCTAGCTCTGCCCGAAGTACACTACTTATGTCTACTTTCACCTGTAGAGGTCACTGTTATATCTTGTTTGTTTAATCCATGCAAAAAAAACCCCAAAAAAAACATAGTGTAAAAAACGGGGTTATGTTCCAAGCATTTCTCGGCTGGGCACAGCAACAACCCTTAGACAAGTATTATATAGGTTTTATGACAATTATTTTTTTAGGTAAAATAAAGAGCCTAAAAAGGCATAAAATTAAGGCTTTGAAATCCTTTTATCTCGTATGGTTTGCCGTCCAGCATTAAAATCTTAAATGCCCTTTTTTTTCTCAACTTTACTGCTTCTGTAGTTACTTCTCTCTGCCTTTGTAGGGCAGTATCTGTTTGAAGTTACAATCTCGTCCCTAATTCAGTTCCTGTAGGAAGACTGAGTTCTTCCTTTTTAGATATTTTTGTGCCCTGCAACAACCAGTTCAATAGGCATTGTTCTCAACAGGAAAAAATGACTTGTCGTTGTGTGAAGTCATACCAGTCAGTCAATCTACCATTCAAGACAGGGAATGGAAAAATTTGAGTGAATTTAGAGCAGTCTAACCAAAAAAAAAAAACAACCAAAAAAACAAGAAATGGGTCATGAGCCTTCTTGTGGTTTGCCAACATAACACAAGGTTGTTTTGATGAGCCTGGTTTCCTGGGTGTCACACTGAGTACTTAGCACCAAATGCAAAGTAAATATGCAATCAGAAATATGAGATGCTCAGATTCAAAGTTAATCAGATGGTACCCCATTGACATTGACTGAATACTACAAAAGTCAGCAGGCATGTGAACGCTTTTTGAGCTGGTTTTTTTTTTGGCTTTTCATCATGTGGAAGTCACAAGAAATTATAGACGATCCAAACACACAGCATGTAGATGTACAACATCTGTGTTTTTTTAAAAAAGCATTATGTTAAATCTGAGGCCTGGTTTTAAGAAGACTCAGAGAAGTCTGTTTAAAGACTGCAGACTTCAAACGTAATCTCTTGAGTTTTGATCATTCATCTTTTTTGTCTTAGATTTCCTTATCTTTTCTTCTGTTGTTTACTGTGCATCAATGTCACTGTGTTCCTGACTTTTACAAAACTCTGCATCAATGCAAATGTCTCTGCATCTATGTAAAGTATGTTTGTGTGTGTGGGAGGCATGGATTGGGACACATTATTGCTCTAATTGTACAATTAGGAGGAGGAAATGATGGATATAGGTACTAATGACATATGTGTGTCCCATAAACATTTATATTTCATGGAAACTAACTCCTCTGGACCTCATTATCCATGACATGACCAGTCCACCAACTCATAACAATGTGTGCTATTCATATTGTGGACCTTCCAAGAGAAAAATCAATGTTAAGATTTTCTTACCTCATCTTACCTTTTATAACTGGTAGCAGGGATAGTCAAATTAGAATTAAAAGGAATGTGCACATCTGGATTATGATTTTGTCTTGTTTAATGTCAATGTTTAATGTTAAAAATAGACCCCAGTCTTGTGAGTTTTGATCCAAATCCATTTTGCATTTTTCTCTTTTTCTTTCTCTATTGCAGTACATTCACTTGCACACATTCAGATGCTTTCATCACATCAGTTTATACATTTATATGTACACAACAGTAAAGTAGTAGCTGTTTAGCTATCCTGTATGGCACGTTGCTGACGCATGATGCAAAGCACAAAATGCCATTAAACTGCTACTATAAAAAAATCTCTCACTTTTTCTTTTTTGGATTGATGGTGATTTAATCACATCCTCTCTCTAATACTTTGGTAAGTGACCATTAGTGACAGAGGTGTGTTGATTTTGTGACCTGCTGTGCGTATTTGAACAATTTCATGTCAGAAAGTGAGCCAAACATACTGCAGCAACCACATAGTCATTGCAATCATCTCTGTAATATTACAGTACAATATTACTTATGTTCATTCTGTTTCTCACTCTTCATCATTACTGACAAAGCATAAGGTCCATTTCCATTGGACGGCTAAAATTTTTCCTGAATCAGCTGGAGCTAAAGTGGATCGCTCAAGAGCATGTTAACAGTATTTCGTGATGGAGAAGAGCCTTTTCATGCCACTGACTCACTGCACCCTTTAAGAGGGTAATACCTTTAAGAACTGAAATAGCTTCTTATTGTGTAGCTTTAATCAAGTATCAATGGGTCACTGATAAATGGGCCACAGTGGTTGTGTGTGTGTGTGTGTGTTTGTGTGTCCATGCATGCGTATGTGTGTGTGCAAAATTTAAGTAATTTCAAATTGAACTGCTGTGATTAATTCCCACCCCCACTTAGTAAGACTGTTTCATAACCAGTTCATGTAGAGTACCAGTGACGCACACACATACACAGACAGGCACACAAACTGTATATATCTTATGAAACTTTATTTCATGTGTGAGAGAGAGAGAGATAGAGAGAGAGAGAGAGAGAGAGAGAGAGAGAGAGAGAGCTTTTATGAAAGGAGACAAATGCAGTTAAGTACCAATGAAGCTGTACACTAAAATCTTCAGATGTCAAACAGCAATTAATGCTCCATTACACTGACATTTTGGGAGATGTGCTTCCTTGTATTCTTCCCTGGAGTTCTATGAAGGATCAACAACAAGTTTGTTATGTGTTCAGTGGAGAGGCGCTGCTGTAAGCTGCAAGACAATGGTGATAGCAAGCTAATCTACAAGCATGTTAACTGCCAGTCCACCACCCCTGTCCGAGGCACTATTATTACATACACAATGTTATGTATATATATGCATATTTAACAATGTTTTTATTAAAAAATAATGTCAAAAATGCTCCTTGAAAATTACTTTTGCTGTATTTTTACTGAAATAAGTGTCAGAGTTGTACTTTTTCATTAACAGATTGAATGGCTGATTCTGTGATGGTATAAAGTAACTTATGGAGGCCACTGAAGGAATCCTCAATCGTGGTTAACAATAATTGTAGCCCAGCCTGGATGTATTCTGCTGCCTCCATCTGTCACATGACCATCGCCTTTCATGTCGTGGTGGTCCCTCGATAATCTTGAGAAGAGTAGACTTGTCCAGAATGATGTTACCTTTCCACAGGGGTTGGAGATGAAAGAGAAGTAATGAGCCTTCTGGTAACTGCAAAGTTGTATTATGTACAGTGGCTCGCTCAGCAGTCACCTGGATTTTATTCAGAGTTTGGAAGATGAGTGCAGGGCCTGTTCAAAACATACGTGTTCAGAACGAGGTGATTGCTTGGACTCCGGCTGCTACTTCAACACATAGAAAAATTAACACAGTTGATGGGAGGTGTGAATGAGTATATACACCGACAACATGAAAGAAACTAACATCCTATTATACAAAGATGTTATAAATAATAAGTACTCGAATAGTAAAGAAATGTTCTTTTGTATTTCAAGTAGCCTAAAATAAGGGCTGCATTTAAAAATAAAATAATGTGCATCCTAAAATAAAGTGGATTGATCATTTTGGGTCATATTGGATCATACTGGGCTCTTAGATCATTCCTGTTTTCTGTGCCTTTACTTCAGATTTGAGTGGGTATGTTTGTGGGTGACCTGCACTCAACCATGTACCTGAACACCTCCTGTGTAGACACAACAGTTAATTCGCTGCTGCTGCTGCTGATCTTGCTAAAGGTGCTGCTCACACTACGTTTGCTCAAAAGATTTGTGCTGAGTCTGTATTGGTGCTACACAATCACCACAGTCTTGGAGCTCGGAGTTTTGAACTGCCCGTGGAAAGTATTTCCTTCGTTTTATACGTGTAACTACAGTCATTGTATATCGGGCTCTTAGTGCTTCCAAAATGCAGGTGACCTACACTCAACAGCGTACCTGAATGCACTCCTTTTGCTCCCCAGCCATACACCCGCAAAGTGTGGAGTCAATTGGATGAGTTCAAGAGATATGCGAAAGACATACAGACATACAGACAGAGAGTCCTTCCTTTAGTAGATAGATGAATGAAACCATGCAGTGGCTTTGCTGTTAGGATGGGAATCCTGGGTGCTGCCAGATAATCTTCTGGGGGCAAAGTGAGCATTGATGGTCAGTAAATAGTGCCACTGTGAAGTCTGGTTGATCATGTCAATACAAAGCAAGACACTGCTTAACGGCTGAGTAACAGAAAGTAATGTAAAGAGTAATGTGCTGCTTCAGCTGTTCAGAAGGTGATTTGTAATGTGAAAGATTAACTGAATACATTTTCCATGTCAGATGCCCAACACAGTTATTACATACTGTAGTTGTTTAGTGATGAAGGAAAATAATACTTATTCAAGATGCCGTCTATATTTATATATTTCAGCCTATATTTCATTTCCCTTTTCAAACATTTAGCTGTGTAAATTTGTGATGAGAATTAATTATATGAAATATAATTTACAGAATAGAATCAAACAGACAACAGCACAAATGCATGAAATTCCTGTTCGACCCACAGAGCAGCCAATATGCTTTTTGCTCTGGTAGAATTTAATTTCCCCTTAATACACTGCAGTAGTCAGGAAGAAACAACTGGTTTTAGG
This sequence comes from Thunnus thynnus, assembly GCF_963924715.1. Classification (NCBI taxonomy): domain Eukaryota; kingdom Metazoa; phylum Chordata; class Actinopteri; order Scombriformes; family Scombridae; genus Thunnus; species Thunnus thynnus. Next base: position 5,972,217 of record NC_089520.1, read on the forward strand.
TCTTGGAATCCGCTGACAAAGCCAAATGCTGAATTGAGTCTATTTCTGTCTTTCTGACTCCTGCAGAGTCTATAATACTTTGAAAGTTGTTATACTGTGAGCTGAGGCCAGTCCCTTTAATGCTCAGGAAGTCTGCCAGTCTGCAGCTGACCTCCTTTTCAAACTTTGAATTCAGTTTCACTTCTCGTCGGGAAGTGGTGGAGGTTACTTTGTAGATAGAGACATCAAGCAAGTGTCGATTGATACGGTAAAATTCAAACCAACCCGCCGCGGAAAAACACTCCTGAGATTCACTAGTCCATTTTCCATACCTAGTTATCTTGTTCAAGATACATTATACCATGTTCATGTCATATCAGAGTTGCCATAAGTACAGATTTATTACTTGGTAATACAATTTGTAATTATTACTGGAAAACTGACTTGGTGTTGTTTAAGGTATAATATAGGCTGTTTAATAGATATAGTGCTGATATGTCCCTGCCATATCTTACCCTAAAAAAACAGTCAGAGTTGCTAGTGCAGCGGCACAAATGTGACCAGCTCACTGGTTTTTCACCTTCAAGCAAGTCCATCCCCACCACCCTCAGCTAGTTTTATAATCTGCCAATAATATTACTTTTAATGTATTGACACACCTCAAGATGACGCCCCAGGAGGAAGTTATATTCCTCCCTGACCTCATGACAATATTCCAGTGTTTTGCTTGATTAATTCTGGAAGCCCACTGACGTTTACGTCTTCTAAAACGTTACCGTTCAGAAGCAGCCGGCTCAAGACAACTCAGAGCGCTCAATAATCTTCACGGGGTGACTTTTAATTTCCCGCCTGCAATCAATTTTGTCAGGTGTCACACTTTTCAAAGAGTGAAAACTTCACTGCAGGATCAAACCGCCCTGTATGGATCATCCCGGGTCAGTGATGAAAAAGCATGTCCTAAACCCCCAGGTGAGTTTTCATTATGGCTACCTGGGGTTCACACCCTCAGCTCTGCAGTGTATGTGTATAAGTGAGTGAGTGAGCAAGTGTGTATAGTAGAAGGTATATACTTTTGTATGTGACTGTGTGTCATTTTGTGTGTGTGGGAGAGCTAAGCAGATGTGTCCATGGTGTGTGTTTTCCTGCCTACCCGCTTAAAAAGTGTTTATATGTGTGTGTGTGTGTGTAGGTGTGCGTGTGTGTGACCTCTCCTCCAGAAAAGATGATGAGCTTATTATGGAGAGACACGAAACAGAGATTAAAAAGCAGATGAGAAGCGGCAGAGGGATGGAGGGAGAGACGAGAGAAGAAAAGGGAGAAATAGGAGAAAGATGAGAGAAGGAGAGAAATGTTGAGAAGGAGAGAGGGAAGAGATGAAATGCAGGGTTGAAAAGAGGAGAAGAGGGGGACGGATTGTGTTAGGGTCAAGACGGATGGAAGTGGATGGAAGATAGGAGGATTGGAAAGAAAGGATGGAAGAAAGGTTAATATAAAAGGAGAGGACAGATCAAATTAAGTATGAGAAAAGGATGGAAAAATAAACAGAAGGAGGAATAAAGGAAGGAAGGAAAGCATGAGGGAGGGAGACATGGATTGATTAAAGACGTTAGCTGTGGTTGCAGTTGTGGAAAAGAGACAAAGTGTGCATGGGTGTGTGTGTATATGCTAAGTGACAAAATGAAAAAGTGAAAGTGTGTGTGTGTGAGAGAGAGAGATAATGAAGCGTAGAACTGCAGAGACGGGAAAAAAAAAAAATAGCACCACGCTGAGTCTTTTTTAAAAAATGTTGCTTTATTTTTTTGTCCCCCTTTTTTGTCTAGAAACCCCGGCTGAGAGTTTTGAAGGTTGGATGTGGGGGTGGAGAGGTGGGGGTGGGTGGGCTGGGGCTGCATGGAGAGAGAGAGAGAGAGAGAGGAGGGGGGAAGTAAATGTGCAGCCTCTCCTTTTCTGCCTCTCCTCATTTTCCCTTAGTGTCTCACTACTCTTCGTCGCTTCGTTCATCGGATTTTTCCGTGAGCCTGAAGAAGAGGGGGGGAAGAGAAGGAAAAAAAGAGGAGTAGAAAAAAGAAGGGAGAAGAGAAAGAGAATGGCTGAGGGTTTGGTGGGACTAAACCTGAGCAATTAAGTACTCCACTGGAGAGGGAGAGAACAAAAGATTTGGGAGGTAAAGACTGAAGAGAGAGGAAGAAGAGAAGAAAAGAGAAGAGAAGAAGGAGGGATTTTAGGAAAGCAAAAGAGCCACTGTGCCAGAAAGACGGGAGAAGAGAGGAAGAGAAAGTGGAGACTGGCGAAAGTAAGCAGGATTCCCCAAAAAGACAAAAAGATAGAGTTAGAAAAAGAGAGGAAGTGGGAGACAAAGTAGAAGCAAACGAATAAAGAAAGAAAGAGCGAAAGAGCAAAAGAAGACGGGAAAAGAAAGAGGTCCAAGTACCGAGACCGCATCTTCAACTGGCAGTTGAACCTTGGTCGTCAGCCACGTCGTTCAGGATGGACAAAGTGGAGCGGGTGATGAAGATGGTGAAGAGGATGTCGCCGAGGAAGAAGAGGAGAGAAGGAGGAGGAGGAAGAGGAGGAGGAGGACCTGGTGATCTGGAGAGCCCGGACACCCTTTGCGACGAACTCTGCCGCTTCAGCCTCTGCATGAGCGGTGAGAGGTCGCATCGCCACGTGCCCGTGTGTTTGTGAAGTTGGATGTTTGCTCATGAGTGGCAGCGAATGTGTGTGTGTGTGTGTGTGTGTGTGTGTGTGTGTGTGTGTGGGTGTGTGTGTTAGAATTTTAGATTTAGATTTTAGAAATAAAACATGTATGTATTTCTTCTAAGAGAGTCAGAGAAATAGGACTGTGTCTGTGTGTTTCTATATTGTGTTTACAGGATATACACTGGCTGCATGCTGTATAAGATAAAGACAATATAGTTAACATGCCAATCTATTCCTTATATTTTTACAAGAGGGTGTGTGTGTGTGTGCATTTCAGAGTTGTGTTTTCATGTGTTTTGGTTGGATGTGACTTAGTGATAGTCTACTGTAACATTGTTTAACTGGCTTTGCAGACAACAGTGTGTGTATGTCTGTGATTGTGTGTATTGGGGAGTTTTCCAAAGAGTGGGTGTGTTTTTGTGTATACAAGAAATAAGAAAATTCTTGCAGGTTTGGGTGAAAAATGAAGTTTTGTGTAAACAGAGAATGTGTGTTTAGTATATCAGCTAACACGTATATCCATTGTTGGTTTGAACAGCTAGGGCATCCTTATTAAAAACAAGCAACGTTTAGTCGACTTAAAATGGTCCGCACATTTTCCTCATGAGAGACCTCTTGGGCTCATGTGAATAACGACTCTCTCAGAAAGCATTGGTGGATTATTTGACCAGGTTGAAAAAACAATGTCCATTGTAGCGAGGCTGGAAGTAGCATGACGTTATTGTACAATACCCCCTGTATTAAGGAGGAACTTAGGGCAGATGGTTGGATATACAAAGTGTTGTTTTAGTTGCATAGACTCAACCAGACTTTAACCATAGAGGTGGCAGATCAGTTATTGGTATGAGGTTTTATTGGTGAGACACTACTTTTCATATCATGAATACTTCTCATTTGCTGATGGCAACTTTCTGACGTCTGAAAAACTTGGACATAGAGTCAGAGATTTCACCCATAAGTTATTTATGGATGACTAAGATATGTTTGAATCCTGAGGTTACGAACAAGTGGCACACCAAAGTGTGATAGGCTAACAGACATGTCAGTCAAGGCAAACTCATCCCCAAAAATGTGTTTCCTTTACAAACTGTTGGGGTTGGTCTCACTAACTGTGCTGTATCTCCAATAAATTGCATTCAAATGGGATTACACTGTATCAACTATTACTTTTTGGGGAAAACTCCGGCTGTCTCAAGCCGATCATAAGGATTGGATTAATGTTGGTATTGGCTAAAATAAAGCTGATCAAATGCCGATCTTTTCTTTACTGTACTCTTCTTTGTTTTATCCACCTCAGCCTGCAACTCCAACAGAGTTATACGTCTTCTCTAGTATAGCAATATAGCGAAACATGCCAGTTTTAGGAGAAGCATTCTCCAAGTTAAACTTTCATTCATGTCATATCAATGATTTAAGATGATCAATTTTTGAACCAGAACCTTGGATGAAGTAGCTCATGAAATATAAGGTGTGCCAAATTTGGCTTGAAATTCATAGACATGACAAGCAAAATGTCCTATTTTGCTATTTAGACACCATCCCATGAGATCACATTGGCATCTGCCCATTCCCTCATCAGCTCCTCAGTACATATACTGGTCCCAGTCATCCATTCCCTGCCAGTTTGTCGTAGTTGCTTCCATTGGCTCTTACATTTTAACCAACCTTTTTCTTAGTTTCTTGTCTGTTCCTGTACCTGTTCCTGCTCCTCCTGTGGTTTTGACCTTCAGACTTTTTTTTGACTTGCCTGCCGGCCTTGCTTTGTTTGGACTTGTTCACTGTTCTTCGACTGACTCCTTGTTATGACCTGTAATCCTGTCTGTTGGTTTTTTAAGCATTACAGCCCTTTCCATTTAACTGTCTGTCTGTCGTGTCTGCATTTGGGTCCTCTTCCTGTCTGGCCTGCACATTCATTTGTGACAAAAGGTCTCAGACTGGGGCCAAAAAACCATGATTGGGAGGGACATCCCTTGGGAAAAAGAAAGGCCTAATGCTGCCCAGATTATGTCCACTGGTGACAAATTTCAGTTGCTTATTCAACAGTATCCACCCACAAGAACTTGAATGTAATAAGAACCTAACCTGTATGTTTCTGCCTTGTTGGACTTCCTCCTGGTTATGTTACTCAGTTACTAATGTCCTTTCTGAGTGAAATGTTATCACAACTGATGTCAAAATTGGTCATGGTTAAGAAGTATTTCAATACTGACTGGACACATTTTGATGGCAAACCCATCCACTACGTTGACCTCTGCACCACATATGAACATTAGACTTGTCTCTGTACCAGTGATGTTGGCCTACAATATAATTGCTTATGCACAAGTCTTGCATATAAAAGTAATTAATCAGAAACTGAAGGAAACTGGCACTGCTGAGATGTCCAAGATAGAAGAAGTTTTCCTGTGACACTGTTTTGTTGTCTGTTTGCCAGGGTTTGCTGTTCACTTGGCTTAATTGCTTAGCGCTACCACTTAATTAGGCCTGAGTTGGTTAGTGTTGATGCTACAGTTTGTTAGGTACCTCATGTTCTTCAAAGACTCCGTAAAGCAATTCACAGAGTTCAAAATTTTTGCTAGGTTTATTTTTTTTATCTTGCTTTGATCATACACAAACAGCTAAGTGAAGAGAGGAAGAGGGGGCGAGGTAGAAAGCATATAGAGAAAGGGAGTATACATTAGTAAATGCACATGTATGAGAGAGGGAAGTGTAAGGGTGCCTATCCCCTCTCTCTCTCTCTCTCTCCCATATATCCTTTCATCAAACAATCTTTCTAATCACTCAGCAGAAACTGCAGCAGCCAGACTTCAAACAGCATCAAACAACCATCAGAGAACCAAACATTACACTGCAGGCGGGGAAAGGTCACTTTGAAAACAAGAGGGAACATGGGCATATCAAGGCAATCATCCCAATATCCCCTCTTTTCCAGCACAATAGATGATGTTTTTCTTCTCACATGACACATGCCATTTGATGGATGCTTTTATCTAACACATCTTACAGCAACAAGAGATCATAAATGTTTAGTATGTCGGGTATGAATCCAGAGGGGCATGACCGATAGATTGCTTCACCAATATGCAGTATTGATATTAGCCTCTTATCTAAACAATGGGTATCAGCCAGTGAATCATCCTACTTATGATATGTTGGAGGTGACTACATGTCATGAAGTGAATGGAGCAGGTGGACCAAAACACAGGAGACAGTAGGTAGGCAGGATCAGATGCAGAATATTTAACGATAAACATGAAACAATGAAACAATGAGACACAGGAACAGGGAGCACTAACCATAACCGCAGACGATTCGACAAAAACTGAACTCAAAACTGGACTATAAATACACACTAAACTAATCAGGGAATGGGGAACAGGTGACTAGACACAAGGGCAGGCTGGGAGTGATTGGCTGAGAGAAACAAAGGGAGCAGGGCAGGGCTGACAAGACTGACAAAGGGCAGGTGTGGGGAAGACACAGAGCAGGACTAACGAGGTAAGGATGTGACACTACGGCTGTGGTCTGGGGAAAAATAAGAGAGAAAGAATAAAAATTATGGTCACCACACTGTAAGATGCAGCTGGCTAGTTGTCCACTGTTTTCATACTAATTTCAATAGAGTCTGAACCCGAGTTCAAATTTCCCTTTTTCTCACTAAGCCCATTGGTTTGTCTTCAGACTTTTTAACTTTTCTTTGATCCACACTCAACTTGTGTAATCCTTAGTCCAAAAAATTGTGCAGCTATTTACCAAAGTTGCCAGGAAACAAGACTGACAACCACGTTAACATACTGCATGCAGAGAAGCTGGTGAACAGTGAACGGGAGGTCAGAGCCATGCCAGTAATAGGAGTAACCCAAAAGGCCTTAAGGGCCACAAAGAAGTGAAAAAAGTGTTCCTCTTCCATTGCCCCTCCAGTAAAAAACGTCACAGGGCATCAAGGTGGTCATGAAAGTTATGCTCTGTTCATACATCAGTAAGGCATTTTACATCCTTGTTTGTTAGTTAATAGTGTTGACCACAGTTCAACTGAAACAAATCTCAGACTACCTTGAAGAGGTAGAGTTGGACACAGTTTCTTCTTCTGTACCCAGTTATGGAACGTACATTTATACTGGACTGCACTTATATGGTGCATTTCCAGTCTTCCGACCACTCAAAGCGCTATTACACTTTTGGCCGCATTCACCCATTCACACACATTCATATGCTGATGGAAGGGCTGCCGTGCAAGTTGCCAACCTGCTTATCAGGAGGAGGATCTAATCATTCACACACACATTCATACACCCATGGAGCAATTTGGGGTTCAGTATCTAGACCAAGGATACTTCAAAATGTGGACTGGGCTATTGTTTTAGGGCATTTTCAAACCTATAGCTTGTTATAGTTTCTTTTCACACATAGAAAAATCCAAACTAACCAAAATCCATCACTACAAGCCATGTGACAACATTCACTCCACTTATTGGTCAGATGGGGAGGGAGAAAGAATGTAAACACCACAAGAAAGTCATCTTCTGGCCAAATGCAACGTTCATCATTGCACCAGTCCAGGTCAGACCTCGATTCATTCTACAGCTGGCTGCTAGAAACTATTATGTTGTTTTCATCTGTATTACAGTATACAACACACACCTGGCTATGGGAGCCCTTTAGCTCAAACTCACAGAGTACATCTTGTAGTTAGGTCGGATCGAGTTTGTTTGGGACTGAACACATCCTCAAAGAATCTCAGTACAGTTGTTTTGGTCTGCACCCAAGTACAATTGCTGTGTTCAGATCTGTCCAAACGAATCACAGCAATGAGGAAAACGAATCAATCTGATTCAACTGCACTAAAAAGTGCAGGTCTGAAAATGCCCTTAGAGGCTTCTCTAGCGTTTATATAACAAAATGAAGAATATCTACCTTTAATACATGGAATATTAGCACAATGCATTGGCAAACCTGTGCTGTAAAAATATCTGTCAGCATTCCTAATTCCTATCAATCAAAAACATGATCGGTCTTCTTTGTTAACTGCAGGTCTGTCTCTGCCCAACTACTGTAAGTGCACAACACATCCTCATAATTACACAACCATATAGGTTGATTGTGCAACTGTCAGATAACTGACAGATGGTGGTAGGTACAACCTGCAGTAATCTAAGTGAGGAAAGCACGGAGCACTTTGTCAATTGTCTCTGAACAACTGAATAAGTGTATGCCTGTGTGTGGGAGTTGAACGTGTGTTAGGTAGGGAATGATGCGAGGAATAACTGGATGGAGTAAAATACAAGAAACAACAGTATGCTAGAAAATATGAACCCTGCCTTGAGCCCATGCTGGACCATCATATCTGTCTGAAAACATTTTTTTTTTTTCTTTTTGCCATGATGGCTCTGTGCCACGGATGAATAGTAATGAAACTACCAACTGTCATCCTATGCTAAATTTGAGTGAGCATAGTGAATATGCCCTGCAGCAAAAATTCAAATTTACCTCAGGCGAATTGCTTTAAAGCTGGGATAAGAACAGGTATAAATCAATGCAAATGATGGAAAATAGCCACAAAAAGGCAGTCTGTATGCTGACAAATGTATGAAAAGCAATATGTCCAAATACAGATGCATGATGTTCACTAGTTGCAAACATTTCAGTCCGTTTACTGTCAAAATGATTATTTTAACATGTGCATGTCAAAATATGTAGATGGAGTTAATTTTAGGGTATATTAATACACTACAAGCACTTGGAAATCTTACGTTGTGTATACAAAGGCAATAGTGTCCAAAAGTATAGAAATTTTTAACCAAACAAAGTATATTTTAGATCATAAGGTACTTCTTTTTCTTGTACTATCCACTTGTTTCATCGTAATTCAGTTACTGTATGTAGATATGGAACAATATATTAACCATGAAATCCACCATATACATTGATAGGAGCAAAAGGAATTATAAAGAAGTTGGATTCATTTGGGAATAACAACATGGCTGTTTAATAAAACTGAACAGTTTGAATCAAAGAAATCAAGAATAAAAAGAAAAATCAGTATGCACACACCACTTTAAAAGACTTTAAAACACAAGCCATTTTGTGGAAATCTGATGGGAATTACTTAACATGTCATTCAAATATTATTCAGTTTAAAAGGCCTTTCCAAGTTTACAGAGGTTTCATTTAAAAGGTGCATCAGATTATTGTACATTAGAAGGATCAGCTGTGTGTATGTGAGCGACTGTGAGAGTATAAGTCATCCTCCGTGCTACTGATATTATAAAACCTTTCACACTTGGTTTGTGTATGCTGGAAACTAAATATACCCTGAAGCTGCTGAGCCTCTGCATTATTTCCATGAGAGCCAATTTTCATCTCAAATCTGCATCTTATAATTGAGCCACACACACTGAAATTATCAGTTGCACAGTGAAACTCCAGCTGAACTTCTGCAGCCACCGTCAGATAATGCAAATGTGTGATCGGGGTGGGAAATTACCATCAGCCGGCAGCCAAATCCTTCTCTAACAGTCAAACCATCAGTTTTTTACTGGAGCTGTAGATAAACAAACCCCACAATACATTTCAGAGATCAGGCACGTTCGGAGGCATTTTCAAAAAGGCATTTAACTGACACTGTGACCTTTTCATTTAACCTCTAAGATATCCTTGCAGCATATCAAGTACAACACAGAGAGTAAACAGTAAAATATGGAGGCTCCCGTTGGCTAAAGTTGCTCATGTTCTGCCTAAATCACAAATTCAGACTACAGCAAAATATATTGTCTGCCTTGAGACACCACAGACTAACTGTGTGATCACTTGAAATCAGTCTGAGCATGTTGCCTTTGGTTGATTAATGTAATTTTATATGTTATATTAATATTTAAGTTTTCAGCAGTTACCTCAGGCTACCATTTTTAGAGATTCCTCATATATTTCAGGGGACCTGGGTGAATGTCTTAATGCAAAACATGACTGATGATCCTAATTATAACTAAGTAGTTTTTGTGTTTACAATATAACCAAATGTAAACATAAAGGTGAAAGGTCAGCAGTCATTTTGGAAGGCATTGAAAAACTGTTGCTCTGTTGATGATGTTGATGATCTGTTGATGTCTTTTAGTTTGTAGGACCTGTTTAAAGGACATGGCTGTTGATTTTCTATATTTTTCTTATTGTCAATAAATCTCAAGTACAGAGCCAAACAATGCATTGAATCTGTTTATAAGTATTGTGTGTGTATCCAAAGCCTGATATATCTTATTCCTCTGTGCCGTAGACCTCCGTTGTTGTCCAAAAACTAATAAAAATGCATCAATGAGCCACACGGCTGCACTGGGTGACATGTTACTTCACCACAAGGATTATGATCACAGTAATTTGTTTAGAAACAGCGCTAAAGACTAATAGCAGCAACCATGTTTTCAGTCTCCAGAGAGCAGCTCCGTGTAAGGCACGGAAATGCGGTTCCATTTACAGAGCTTCGCTAGCTTGTTGTGCTACATTGGAAATTTCTCAAGTATATTACTTTTACTACACTGTCTGACATGATTTGGTGACATCAACAGAAACGAGAGAACTTCTCATTGGAGATAGTAAATCTCCAGCAACACTACATATTTGTTAAGAAGCAAGCTACTCTACAAACTCCTCAGTAAGAAAAATAGCTTAACACAACGAAGCTATCTTATATCAAGAAAACATACTGTTACTGTAAATAAAAATAACAAATGCACTTATTAGTTTATGGATTCATTTATTACCACATGGTCCACAAAACAAAATGAATGTAATTGTCAGAGACTTCAGTCTGCAGGGTAGTTCTGACACATTACATTACACAATTTACCAAAACAAAATGACAAAGTTAAGTTAGCTTCTCTTCCAACCTGTTGTTTGTACACACTGTGGTGCAAATCACTGTCATTTCCAAGCTTTCTATTGTTTTTAAGAGAAAATAAAATGTAGTGATGTATCATTTGGCTGCCCGCTTTAGTGGAAAAACATATCTTGCTTCTGTAAACTTGATTAACCGTCCCTTTCTTCCAGGGTAAACATCTTGCACAGTTTTATATTTTACGTCCTTTTCAATGTGGTGCTCCCTCCATGTATTCCCTTACCTTTTGTATTTGGAACAGGTGTTTGCATTTTTAGAAATAACCGTTGTTTCACAAAATTTGTAAAAGCTATGCTGGTATGAATATCTCTCAAAAACAGCAGGAATCAACTTACAATGACAATGGGATATCATTATTAACCACAAGACAAAAAAACCTATAAATATTTGGCTGCGGCTGGTGTGTTTTCCTGTCCTAACAGCTACATTGGCAGCCAGCGACTCTCATTTGGGAGTCCATTTTCATTCTAACAATCTTATCAGTTGTTAAAAACAATGAATTTGGCAGGTGAGTTTGGGGATTAATTTGCTATGGCTGCTACAGCAAACAAAAGAATTTAGTTCCCTGGCCTGTTTACAACAGCCAAAGTGGCTGAAAGGCCTGTTAACTGGAAAAATGAGTGGATGCACATCAAACGCATAGCAGATGGAGAAAAAAAATTTAAATCAGCCTGTTGAAAGCTGCTCACAAAAGCTGAAGAGGCTGAACAGCATCCACAACTAACTAAGTGGCTACATCAGCATCAAAAGCACAACAGAGAAGGGAGATAATTGAATATGCAGGTTAAAAAAAAAACAGATCACAGCAAACAGGGAAGGCACCAAACTGGGCAGGTAATGAAATGTGACATTAGAAACCTGCTCCAAACAGGTAAATAACATCCTGCTGATAGCCACTACAGCACACTGCCCAAGGTAAATAAAAGCATCTCTACTTGTCTGTGCAGTACTGTGACCTACATGAAGGGTTTCATTTTAACAGACCACATATAGATTTTTATACATCAACATATTCAGGTGATTTCATCAGTAGTTGTAAAGATGTATGTTTAAAAGAATATAGAATAACATGCACCATTATGATATAAATTAAACCAGGGTTAGTTCATCATTATACAAGACTATATAACTTTCGAAGTAAGAAGTTGCACAAAGTAGAGTTCAGTCCTCTCGGGGGTTTTACTGCTACAGCCTTATGGTGGCTATTGTTAATGTTGCAATTTTTCATTTTTTCTTGCTGTGTAACAAAAAATCTACTAAAGGTGCCTTTACACCTGGGCTGTGAAGTATACCCCTGCAGCCTCCGCAAGGCAGGGGGCCCAGCGAAGTAGGGGGGCCCTGGCCCCCGCCTGTAAAACCACCATCTTTTTTTTTTTTTTTTTTTAACCGCAACACAAGGTTCAGGTCATGATATTGTCTGTATTTTGAACATAGAAATAAAACAAATATTTAAAATAAAATAAAAACTTTACTGGTCCATAGTTTTCTTTCTTTGATACGTCAGGGATTTTTTAAATTTGATTATTAAATCCTGCACTCTGTGACAATGTGTAATGGGGAGGAGTCAAATGCGCAGGACCATGGACAGCTCCTGTATCTTTACTCGCTCTGCTGTGTTCATTTGTGCCTCAAACCCCCCCCCCCAGATCTAAATATTTTTATTAAGGGACGACTCAAGCACGGTTACATTACGGCGCTGCTTTACACTATGCAATTTTGAGCTGTCTGAGGCAAAACTTGACAATCATGAGATAAATGTGAAACTGTGCTTGTGGATCGCATCGTGAGGCACGTCCATGAAAGACTGATTTGGAGCTTTGGCGAGCCTGCAGAAAAATTCTGACAGTGTCCAAAATTTAGGACCAAAGTCTCCCATCGTGACTGTTACAATCCACAGCTACAAACCAACCAATCAGAATACGACATGAAATGACACATAATGATAAAACAAATTTTGAATAAAACTTTGGGGGAAAACACATGCATTCACCTTAATATGCTGTATGAAATGGAAAAGAAGTTTGTGTGACTTCACTGCACTTTCAAAACATAAGAACGGTGCAGAAGGATGATGCAAGCTGATGACGCCTACTTGTTTCTATTTGCATCGTAGGACAACGATTCAACACGCATCAAACGCACTATCTGACAGCCTCAAACTGATACTGACAAGCAACCAAGGTTTTATTAGAGCTGCACAGTGTGACATGCGATAAACTTGCATGATCGTCGTTGTTGCATCAGGTGTACAGGGTGAAAGGTCATGATGATTGTTACATGCACACACCATGGAAAATTATTATCAGTTTATTCTCAATTTTTTTAAACATTTGTAAAACTTTGGAGGTTAGAAGTTAGTTTCATCCTTTTCATCCACCCTGCCACATACTGTGAACATCAAGGTTTTCATTTCAGAAACATGTTACATTCACCGTAGGAAGAAAGACCGTCACCTGATGATTATTGCTCAATTTTTAAAAAAAACCCACAGCTGAGAGGAATGAAAACCTTCATATTTCTTCCTTCCTTTCAAGGAGAATCAGCATGGTGACACTGATTCCATTCTGTGTTCAAACACTGACTTTTTCATAATGCATGAGTGTCTTTTTTACTGCATGAATACATAAGTGCAAATGAAACATGACACGCAGACAAACTGGCACGGGGTGTGCGGTTAATGCAAAAAACATAAAAAGGGGAAAAGTCATAAGAGAAAGTGAAAATAATGCTGTGATGTAATGTTTCAAACGAGGTGGAAACTTCAGGAGGAACATGCTCAGGAGTTTGTTTTCATACTTACATCCTCCGTCTGACACCGGTGCTTTATTGAACATAACAGGGCAGAGCCAAATCAATATATTGAAGCACCAATGTCATCCAGTCAACTAGCTGCCAGAGGGTTTTTTGGTAACGTCTGACAAATAAATATAGAGCAAATCCTGCTGCTGACTTTTGAAGCACACAGGCAATTTCTTATGATGGTGATGATACAGGCATGAAATATTGTAATCAATAAGAAGTTTCTGCTAGAGTCAACTAATTGCATTTCTAGTAAATATATGAATATGTCTCCCTCTTGAGTAAACATGGCATACAAATGATTGGATTTGTTCAGTTTGGAAAAAAAAAGTGGATTTTTGTAGTATGGAATTTAACTTTCAAACACAATAATTTTATTGTACAGTACATCCTGTGTTAATGCTCTGAAATATGTGGACATGTCTTGCACTCTGCTTTGTGATATACTTATAATAAAAACGTCAGAATGCTGCATATTTAGTCTCGAACATGTTTTTTTGAATTATTTTTAGTGGCTATTTTTGCTGCTGGAGTGACCCACATTTGCCTCAGCGATAAACAAAGCTCACCATATCTTCTGATCTTATTGGCTACATCTGATAGTAGTGTTATAGGATCTTTTCAGTGAGAAAGATTAAACCATACAGCATTATAAGAGGACTGTCAATGTGTAGATCACAGTGCTCATAAAGATACAAACAACTCGATTACTTCTGTGTGATATTTTTGTCATTTTATCATTTTGTTTGAGATGATTTGTTAAGATGTGTCATTTTTGTCAAAGCTTAGAATAATAACTTTACTTAGCGGACACAGTGATAACTGATGATTCGATCCCAGTGATGAGATGGAAGATTTAAATTACTTGAGGTTCACATGTTATAATCAGCTTTTGTGTCCTTTGAAGTTACAGTTTTTATGTTGTGTTTTTGATGTCTGTTCCCACTTAATTCATCTTGTGAGTGATGAGGCCAAAGACACTGTTCCATATTGTGGGCATACAAGTTTACTCAATACACTGTCACAAAACTAATCTTATGTGACAGTCTAACCTAAACAGTAGCACTTTTACCAGTATGATGCAGATCGAATGTACATGTTATTCTATCTCATGCTTTTTTGGTGAAATTATAAAAACATATAGCACATATAGTGAAATTTCATGCCAAAACAAGTACCAAAATTGCAAATGCATGCATCCAAGTGTGTTCATTTGGATGTGTAAACACAAAACAATAGATTTCCTACTTACAAAAATGTCTTTCTAACTAAGTTAGCACCACTGCTAAACTACAGGACCAGCGTACATATCAGTTATTGTTCCTGGTGAGCAAGCTAGCAGCATCTAAACACAAAATAGATGAATGAGTTGGGAGATTTTCATGTTCCCAGTCAAATATAACAGACCATGGAGAATATGTTATTGTAGTCTCATAAGATATTTTTTTCAACTAAGACTTCAGAAGTCTGTAGTGCTGTTGTGTTGTTGTGGACATAAAAAAGGAACATCCTGAAGCAGATTCTCTCTTTTGTCTGTGCACAGCCTTTGCATTTAAAAAAACTGAATTCCCATGCAACCATTCTGTTAGAAACAAAAACATATGTCCAGCCTCTGTTACAATAAAGAGCATAGCCATCAATTATGTTAATCTAGTATTTACTAATTGACTGATTTTCTTAGTGTTTCTTGATCTACTACCATATTGTGATATATTTAAATCAGGAATCTCCTGTAACATCCACATCTGCTTCCTACAGCAGATGTCCAACCGGGGTGAAATGAGTGCATCATGAGAGATAGATCATGTCTTGCTGATTCGATAATGTCTCAGTGGTTTTAAAATAGGGAAAATCCTCCTGGTATTCAGCCCTGGATCATCAGATCAGATGTTATGGCTGCTGTGTCTGTCTGTGTGTGCACACATGAGACACATTTACCAGCTAAATTTAGGTGTTAAATCCTCCTTTTCTTTTGCTTCTCTCATCTCTCCACCCCCAGTCCTCTTTCTATCTCACTCCTTTACTCTCTCTCTCTCCTCTTCCTGTCTCTCTGCTTCAACTCTTGCTCTTTCAATCACTCTCTCTCTCTCTCTCCCCTCTATCATTTGCCCTCAACCTCTCTCTTCCTCTCTCTCTCTCTCTGGGTGATATTACAGCAGTATGTGGGTGGATGTTTCATTCCTTCCACTCTCTTCCACTAGAACCTTCTAACCTGCTATCACTGGCTGCAGCACCGTGTGTCATTTATCCTGCTGTTGCTGCAGCTGCTAAGTTTTGTCTTCATTTGCTTTTTGGTCTGTGTGAGGAGCATTTGCAACGTGTTGATTGCTAGTCAAGTGAAGCACATGTTTGCAAATTATATGCACATTTATTATTGTTTTTTTTTCCTTTTCCCTGTGTTATTGTATTCATTTTTATGTATAATTATTTAACAACATAATTAAGCTGCCACCAGCATGTTAAGGCGGGGACACACATGACGACTGTTGAGATGATTTTGAATATGATTTGGGTATGATGACAGATTGAGTTAGAGTGGGTTGGCTCCAGTCTGGGTCAGTTGGTGTTGACAGTTGACAGACAGACATTATATAGCGTGTGATATGTAAAGATTCTCATCTCAGTTCTTCAAATCCAGTCGCTGTTATTCATAAAGAATTTTTTTTAGTCAAGTTGAAATTTGTGACTGTGCGGGTGTTTAGCTCGCCTCATAGCTGCACTGTGCATATAGTGAGGGCAGAAGACTCTTAATTTACTTTATTCTATGTAGGTCTATCTATAATGTATTATCACACTGCAGTATAAGAACAAAGACTTAAAGAACATGAATAATAACACAATACCACATCTGCCATCCACTTTTTAACTACTACTACTACAACTACTACCATTAATACTACTACTACCATTAATAACAATAATGATAATAATAATAATAATCAGTTTTTAAATAAGAAAAGACACTAGCAACCATGTGTTAGCATGTGTTTGGGATCATTTTGGGGCAATTTTGGATAGCTGGATGGCCATATCATTAGTGGTTAGTGCTGAGTGCAAGATGGTGATGGGTTTAGAGTAATACCCTCAAGTATAGATGAGCCTTTCCCCCAGAGAAAATCAAAGTTAACCTCTAATAGACAGAACACATTTATCAATTTCCTATAATCACAGCAGGATTTCACTAGTTTGAGAAATCTCATTTTTTCCAGTTACAGTGATCTACCATCCTAACATCAGTTAAGAGCAGCACATAACTCCCCGTTTTTCTGTCACAGGTTGAAAACTCATCTAAGCAAGGTGTACCTTACATCTCCGTCTCCCCACTGATTCACATGTTCAAGTTTCAGGTTATTTTCTCACATATATTCCCATCTCTTCCACTCAGTATAACTGATCTCACAAAATCCTATCTACACTGCCTCTTTCTCTTTTGCTCATTTTACTTCTTTTCTTTGCAATCTGCATCTCATCTCATTTCAGTGAATGTGCCAAATGAAGTTCCTTCTAGTTTTGCACCAATTTTAAGTCAGATGTAAGTATGCCTTGCTGTTTTCAGTGAGAGATTTTCCCTAAAGACAAACCATTCTGGTTTCCTGACCTATATTATAAGAGTAGTTTGCTTCAGCTTACGTCAATATTATTACCATCCAAATTCTTGACGATGCCGCAGCCCTTACCACACTGAGGATTAACCCCACAGGAAGTTGTGTATTATAAAACCACAGCGCTTCATTTGATAAATCTTGATTTCTGTTACTTTTGATGAGGGGGAAAGGGAATGGTGTCTCAGTCATAATCCTCAGAGCAAAATCTTCTTTAGGATGTGTGCATAGACCAATGCTGACATCTATACAGCCAGTCCCACTGCAGGCAATTTCTGAAGGGACACTTTGAGACACCATGAGGAGAAATACCTCTTCAGTATCAGGGGCTGAGGAATGACTCTGCTCTGTACAGCAGAGGAGGTAAATTGCAGCAAAGTGCATCCATTATGGGTCCAATCCGTCAGAGAGTCCATCATGCTTAGCCTGAGTTACAGACTGATGTGTTTCTGTCACAAATTTCTAATCTCGTAGGGAACAGGTTGCCAACACTCTGTCTTAAAGAAAACTACTTTGGAGTCTCTGTAACTTTTATTTTGTCTTTTTTTGTTTAGTCTTTGCTTGCATTTGGCAATGTAAATATAAATGTACAACAAAGACTGGGGTTGCTAGGAGAAGAATTTCAACCTGTTTTATTTTATTTTAGTGTGGCTTAATGCAGAGTTCCAACAGGACATTTCCACTTAAATACACTACATTAAATATGGTATTTACATATACGTGATGAAGGTCAGACAGACCAAAACGTTGTGAACCAATATATCTTCCAGCAGTAATTGAGACAATGTTCCTCTGATGCATCTGTTGCATATTCAGTTGTGCAGAGATTTTTTTTTTTTTAAATACTGTCACACTGTCAGATATCAGTAATTCCTAAGAAATTACTCTTTGCTTTAATGGTATGCTGTAATTTCCTCTTTTGTAAGTACCCACTTTTCTCCCAATTTCCATGTGTCAGTCATCCACCAGAGAACAGACCGTCTTGTGCTGACTTGTGAGTGCTGACTTTTGAATCCACAATGGAGAGCTATTATATGAGCTTTTTCACAACATGTTGTCCCGGTTAACAACTGACAGCAAGTATTCACTATTTCCGAGCTTGTGAGTGGGCACCGACACACCGTTGAGCTGTATTGGATTCTAATCTATTTTCTGCTATTGTTGGTGTGTCTCTCTGCTGCTTCTGTAAAGGATTTCTTAATTCAGGTTTATTTGTATACCTCACACAACAACTTACACCAAACAGAACATTTTGATCATTTCGCAATAAGCCGAATGGTGGTATAGTATAGGTGGAAAAATACCAGTTACAAAAATTGTGACGATATATAGGAAATCAAAATATAGGATTATACAGTAATAACTTTAATATTGATTTAATAAGATAAATAGAAATATAACCATTTATGCTACCAAATTCCACTGTAGCTGCACTGGAAATGTCTCAACATGATGTTATATAATCAACATCACTAGTGGGTGCTTTTAACACCACTGAATGTTGTTCAGTTGGATTTCTCCTTTGATTAAACCCTTACCGTGAACTCTTAGCTATCAGATGGAATGGCCACTTGTCTGGATGGGTACTTGACGGGACTCATATACACTGTGGGAGTTGTAACAGTGATTGTCGGCAGCTCGCGTGGAGAAAGAGCAGCTATTTGCTTATAACAAGTCCAGCCAACTCAGCAGGCTCTGACAACAAAATTGGCAATTTGCTTCAACTCTGGAACGTCTGGGTCAAGAGGTCGATTGGCTGGTAGACACTCATGATAGAATCAAGATAACCCAGCCATGCACCGCTGCCCGGTGATTCCTGTGGGCATGAGAATTAACAACCCGATCAATACCCAGAGCCATCATATCACTTGAAAACATTTAGAGACTAGGTCTGATGTCTGTCATTCAATCCAAGTGCTTTAATAACACCTTTTGGGTACTTTTAAAATCACATTTCACCAGAGAACACGTTATTTGTTGTGCACAAATTGGGAGATTAAGGATCTGCCATCTGCTTTCCTTAATAGAGTCTGACCTCTCTCATTTGATCTGTCAGTAGAATTGGCAATTTACTTCTCATCTGAAACATCTGACTAGAGGGGTCGTTCGTTTCACCTCCTGTGCAGGAACTGATGGAGTTGAACCATGCGTGACTAGCTAGTGACTGAGAGGGAAAGTGCTGCTGTAGATTAGTCCTCAATGAACTGGAGGCATATCGATGGTTACTCAATTTAGTGCCTGTTCCAAAACCTGGTTTTGCCATAATATTTTCCTTAGAGGTTAGGGTTAGGGTTAGAATTACCAGGTAGATAATTTTAAAAAAAAATGCTTATGGGTAATAGTTACACAGGATTTGGGTGTCACTGCTGATCAGACCAAGTTGGATTGAGACCATTCCAGTCTGGGCCAGCCTAGAGATAAAATCATACATCATGTACACCATGTGCCCTCTATGGTATATTTTACATCCCAGTTTGCCATAGTCTACCTGCTTGTGCAGGTGGGATATCAGATCTTCTGGATTTGTTTGCCTTTATGGTGAAAACAAACCAAACAACAACCTACTATATCCAGTGTAGTTTTTCCAAGTTGATTCAGACTCTAATCAAATCGATTTAATCAACAAAAATGTTTAAAAATCACCTTCTACTGTGAGGAAGATTGGATTTTGTTACAATGTGCACCTTTTGACGATGAGGCAGTAGTTGTATTACTAGTCGTTCCATCAGCCCACCTCAGTTTGTCAAGCTCTCTCTTCACCACCTGTCAGTCATCTTGATGAGCTGTCCATCCTGAGTTTGAGCTAGCCTGCACCTGAGAAGATTGACAAGACAACTCAGACAATTGGTGGATTTAGACACGAACACACAGGGTCAGGGATGGATGCGGTATCACATATCTTTTTATTTATTATAAGGGTGTCAAAATTTTTGTATGTTTCCAATTTAAATGTGTTTTTCTTTTCAGTCTTTTACACACAATTAAACATTTACTGTTGATTCACCATGTCAGCCTAAACAAACAGACCACAAACAGCATTGAGCCGCTGTACTGTAATAAAAAGAACGCTGGAGACACATGAATAATTTACAGTCATGCTGACAGACAGAGAGAGAGAGCATGTGAACGTGAGATAGCGATGTAAAGGACAAGAGAGCAAAGTAGAGAGAAAGACCTATGGTGACACTATCACGGTCTTCTTCTGTCTTGTTTAACCCTATTTGTTTTCTATCTCCCTCTTACAGCTGTACACTAATGCACACACACAGGTTTGAGAGCATAAAACCTACACCTTCCCTATCCTAACATATAGTTCAGCATGAAATCGCACCAGGCTGCACTCAGACACTCCAAAACACACAGAGATCTTGGCACACACCTAGGTAAACATGAAAAACACCCACCTTAGTTTTGAGTGCAGAAACTACACACACATACACACACATAGAGGAAGCTTTTCTATGGTGTAATGTTGAAACAAAAAATGTATGAAGGCAGAAACAGAGATCAGCAGGATGGCAGAGGAGATGGGAAGCGCTCACTTTGGGAACATCTACTTTCTGTTGAAGCCTTGATCTAGCAGGGGTGGGGTGGTGGTAAAAATTTGTGGAGAGAGAGAAAATGAAATAATAAAGTAAAAATTCCTCTCTCTCTCCCTTGCTGTCTCTTTGTCCTTGATGCTATTTGGAGCATGAGGAACATCATGTGTTCTGTTAAAACCTTTACATCTGCTTGTGCTGTCATTGCACAAGAAACTTAGGCTTCCTGCCTCACTCTCTACTTCCTATGGATCAGAATTCAGACTTTTTTTATTTCATTATTATATATTTTTTTAAGTTGGATTTTCTATCATTTTATTTTATAAAGTTGCACTATCCTCCTCGCTGTATGTTTTTGGCTTTTGGGGGGAGGCAGGATTTTTTGCATTTTATATCTTTTGTGAATAGCAGCAAGTAGGAAACAAAGCAAGGATATTTATGTGTTTATTCTCTGAGAATTGGAAGAAGTTGCTCCTCATTGTACGGTCAAATATTCAGGAGGATAACAAATTCAAAGCAGTGTGCATTCAAGAATATATTACGTCCGACCTGCAGTTGATGTATGCAGTGGAAATTGCAACAACATTGAATGAATTGATATTACACAATAGGGAAATCACATTTTCTCACCAGAGAGGTGAGGTCATTAATTAATGCACACATCCAAAGGAAAACACCAGTGAAGTGATATCACTACGCTAAGCACTGGAATAAGAAACAGTGATTTTTTTATCAATTTTATGCACATTTTCAAAAAGTCTAAAACATAAGATAGAGGTTAATCTTTAAAACATAGGGTGGTATTTTTGAGATGTGGGTATATTTCTCATGAAAGTAAGTGTTTGAAAAGTTTTGAGTTGTTATCAATGTTTAATGTGGCAAACATTGTGACCTTGTTGGGGACATTGCTCATAAGTTTATTATGCTGTGACATTATATTTTTTGTGAAAAATATGTACTTATTATTTTATCCAGTAAAGGACTATTTCACCGGAGGGAGCCAGTGAATCTAACTGCCAGTCAGCGATCAAAGTGAGGCAATATAAATAAATACTGCTGCATGAATTTATAATCAGCAGCCTGACTTTATACAGTATGATGGAGATTTCAAGAATAGACTTAATAATGCACTAAAAGGTGGAGAAATTTACTGTAGCAGGTTTATCCTCAGACGCATTCTGCATCTATCTCTGTATCTTTCTGTGGATCAGGATTCAAATTGTCTTATCTTTGTTTGTTGGTCATGTCAAAAAATATGAACTGTGCACTATTTCAGAAAATGTAAAAAAAAATAAAAAATAAATAAAAAAATAAAAAAAAACAAATCCAAGTACAGATTGCAATGTTTCTGCTTGCCAGCTTATTACATTATTCTCTGTACTAGTTTCAGATTCTGTGAACCAGAAATGCTCAAATCAGTTCACCCTGTCTGGAGATGCACGTCAGGTCAACATCACTGCAGCTTAACTGATTTATAATACAAACATATTCAAAATGAAATCAGAACAAGCTAGTTTAAAGATATCCTCACATAAATTAAAGCTTCTCTGAGAAGCTTGTTCCCCATTTTCTTCCCCCTTGTGTTGTGACTGTTATTGCCTACTGTTGGCCAGGGGAGGTTGTAGACCACTTTGTGTTTCCTCCAAAACACATGGTGTCACCAGCCACTTCTATTCACCATTGATGATCCCTCACCTGCTTCCCACCAGACAATTTACTGACAAAGAAATACCAAACACACTTTTGGTAAAATGATAACACTTAAACGGTATTCCTATTTTTCTTTGTCCATAACTGTGGTAACAAATGGTTTGCTCCCCACTCAGTCAAGCTTCTGAGACTTCTCCTGTCTGAACCTCCATTCATGAAGCAGACCAGGTCCAACCCATCTGAATGGATACACAATTTGAGTGAGTGGGTGTTGCTGCAATTGGCAAGGACTGGATTCCATGTAATTTACCTGTAGTTGACCATCAACAATCACATCATGCTGTATTGCTTTCAGGGGAAGATATGAGTCAAATTCAAAATTTGCATTTGTGAGGTAAAACTTTCTTCAGAAGAACATTGTGGCTTTTGAACACAGTGTTTTCTTTTTTACTTATGCAACACAAGGCTGAAAAGGTTTCAATAAAAGAGCATGAAACTAAGGTAAGATGTGATGTTAACCACAAAAAGTGCAATATGAAAAAAACAATAAGAGGATGAAAAAGTGATGATGAATTTCCAGGCACTCAGGGCATTTACAAACTGAATTACTGACAGCTCTTAAAAAGAGCCATTATTTTGTTAAATCTACTACTATCCATCATTCTACACAAATAGAAATCATGTTAAGAACAAAATGTCTTACATTCAGCATTGGCACAAAGTAAGATATAAAAGATGAATGGAAAGGGTGAAGGAGAGAAGAGTAGAGTAGTGGGAAGAAGAAGAGAAGATTATCTCTGGTTGGGTGGAGCGTGGGATGGGAGAGGCAGGAAAGAAAACCTCTGTCCTTCCCTTAGCTTCATCTCTTTTCTTCATCAAGGAGACTATTTGAATGGAGAGCGGGTGGCACAAATAGCACAGATTGTTGCATGGATTCATTCCCCATGCAAATTATGAAACTTAAGAGAAGAATTATGCTGAAATCTGAATTGGGCGACTCACCATGTGTGCTGTCAAATTTAGGGATATGCCCTCTGGCAGTTCCTCTCATGTGGAAGCCTGCTGTTACAGGCTGTGTGTCCACTGGGAGTCTCTCTTTCAGATTTCTTTATCTTGTTGCTTTTTTGCAGAAAAGACACAGTGTTACACTCTGTGTGCTAAATATGTTACTAAAACTTGGCCAATATTTCAGAATTCAGCGAAGCAGCTGACTCTTCAGCTGTGCTGTGACTAACATGATAGTTTTGTTAGCTAGCTTGGCAAACAGCCACACATTAGATACACAGCAATTCAAGGTTATTGGCAAAACAATGTGTGCTAATTATCTTTACACTGATGAAACTGATAAGTAGACTTCTGTTGGTTTGCCTGTTGCTGCTGACACATCAATACTCCATCAACCATGTTTGCAGCTACACATGTGCAAAACCTGGATGAATTGTATGCACACCAGAGCAACAGTTGTCAAAAATGATCCAGATAGATTATAGGTAACATGCTGAATCCAAAATCAACTTGATAGATATAGAGAAAATAGTAGGAGTTATGTTTAATCGGTTGAAGTTTATATCTGTAGTTGGTGGTAAATACTTGATGCTAACTCTAATACTAATGGTAGAAAATACAAAATGTTTAAACTACCAAAAGAGTACATCACAGACTGCTGCTATCCATCTGGTATAGTCTTGCCACGGTGCTAAATAGAGCAGGTTGTAGCTCAAAACAGAGGAAATAGTTAGCAATATAACATGATTAATATAGTAAGTTTGCTAACTAGCCTATCATAAATACTGTTTATCGCCCCAGACCCGATAATCAGACTTTGACGCTGATGTTGCTCCAATACTGTTTGTCTTCATCGATCTGTCTTTTCTTCTCTGGTAAAGAGGTGTACAGTATACTTCAGGAAACTCAGCCAGTAAAATCCAAGTAGGTCTATCTGCGGACTTGTAGTACCTACACGTCAGTCCCACTTTACTATGACATGCCCATTTGATTAGGTTTAGGCATGAGCAGTGGAGTACAGGTTAGGGTTCGGGGTCAGGGTGTTGGGTCATGTAACATGCCCTGACAGTAACAACTTCAGGGGGGAGTGTGTCATGTAGTGATGTGGGTGTGTCATCTAGTAAAGTGGGTGTGTCGTGTAGGTCTCCAAGACTGCAGATAGACCCTTCTTGTAAAATCAGCTCCTTTATTGTTTCAGTCATTGTGATTTCTGTGGTTGCCATGGTCACATGGCGAGCCTCAGTGGTGAGTTAAAAAAGTTGAACCATCATGAACTCAGATGGCAGGAGCAAAGAGCTGTGAGCACTTACAGGGGCGACAGGCGCCACCCTCCCTACTCGTTATCGCTGACCTTGCCGACGGTGCGGCTGTGGTATATGCACTGAACAATGGAAACACTAATTTCTAGAGGTTTTTCTTTGTCTTCTCCTTGTGCTCTATTAAGTTGTTGGTCCAATCTACATTTAAACAACAAACACAGTGATATGTACCAAAAAATCATGACATAACTTTTGAAATTAAGGTCATATACCCAGGATGACTGTAGTCCTTCAGCCCAACTTAGTTTACACACATATTGTGTCTCTGCTTTGAGGACAAGAATTTCCAACTCAATATGAAACTTAAAACAGGAATTATGCCGTTGATATTGTGTGCAGGCTGCAGTGGGAACATAACAGCAGCTGTTGTCTTCTTTCTGTGGCATTTTGAGACCGGGGAGTGCAGTGGTTTGTTGTTGCATTGTGGGATTGAAGCAGCAGTGGGTGCTGTTGCTTACGGTTGCATCAGATGTTTAAACTGCAAAGAAATGCTTAGAGAATAGAAGTTAGTGGTGGGTGGGAAAGAGGGAATATGAAAAGGAAAAAGGATGGAAAACAGGTTGAAGGACGGGGACTAAAGGAGGTGAGTTTTAGGGCATACAGAAAGAAGCATATGAAAGGTATGTGGAGGAAGGGATGACATGGAGTAGAAGATAATGACCTTAAGACAGGTAAGGGAAGAAGAAGAGAGAATAATGGGTGGTTGGGGGGAAGAAAGATGATATAGAGGAGAAGAAACTGAGAATGAGATGATGGGGATGAGGATCAATGAGGGCACGGAGGAGAAGAGGAGAGGGAGTGGAAAAATGTCAAACATTTAGACTGACAAAGGGAGGAAGAGAAGAGACAGAAGCAAGGAATTGATTTAAAGAGATGAAGACAATGGAAGACAGAAAGGGAGAGAAAAATCAATTTAATCGAAATTGTCTAACGGAAGACAGAAGGAAGACATTTCAATTACATGAGACTTGACAGAATTGTCTAAACCTCATGTAAATGAGGAGCGCTTGATTTATTCAAGACTCATCTATCTATCTGGGTTATGTTTTCGTATAACGTTTGTTTGATTACATATTTATACAGCAGATTTGCCCTGTTTGTATTCATATTCATATTTGCATTTTATTTTCTTGCCTCGTATATCTGTTCTGCAGTCACGTTGTCTAAATGTTTATTTAGCAGTGTAACTCATACAGTATATGAGTTTGTGCAGCGCTTGTCCTTCTCTGTTTGCTTCTTTTTTTCTGTCTGTGTGATTCAATCCTGATGCTTTTCTGTGAGGCATTTTGCATTTGCTGTGTTGTTTTACAAAGTGAAGATTTCCAATCCACCCACGATGCTTGGCATGATCATATATTTTATTGTAAGGTATGTAAAGCCCATAGATTTTTTTATGTGATTGTAGCATCTTTAAATTATTCCAACAAATCCATCAAGGCTGACATCCTTTGACTGTGCCCACAAAACACAACCACACTGTGATAAAATTACTACTTCTACTATTTCCATAAGTTTAGGGGACCCTTGTCGTCATGGTTACAATGACAACCCTGTGGTTAAGGTTTGGGGGCGATTGTGCTACAAGTATTAAAAAAACCCAGTGTTGACTCATGGTTGGAAACTAGAAAGGAACAGTGATCTGTGGACTTTGTCACTGATTTCCTCCTATTTTCCCATCATAATTACTACACACTAGAGGACTTCTGTCACTTGAACGTAAACATACAGTATGTCTTTTTGGGGCAATTGCTAAAATTACTAATTTTGTTGTTTTTTCTTGGGATAACCGTCTCAATTTTTGTGACGATGATGTATACATAAACACATTAAAACTCTGACATATATGCTAAAAATGATCCATGTACAGGTTCCTGACCCCTAGTGGCCGTGTAAATTACAACACAAATGGTTATCGTATTATTAAAAATACAATATAAAACATTTTTCAGTCCCTCCAGGAAATTGCGATTTTACGATTTCAATAATTAATGCAAATTCAAGAAATCTCCACAATGTTTGCAAGAGCTTTGCAACATGAAACAGCCAAATCAACAGACCGCTTGTGATGTGGATCAATTGTCGCATTTCGTGTCATGGTAACTTGCGTCATCGCAGCATGTAGCACATATTCAGGTGCACATTCAAGCGGAAGATGAACAAATCTCACCTGCCAACAAAAATTACTGCCATAGACTGTGCAAAACAATTCCCAAATGTTATGCACAAACTGGTGTTGTACTCCTTATAACATTGTGGTAGACCACAAGTGGAAATCAGTCACTTTTCTAACATGAATCATAAGAAACTGTCTGCAATGAATGAACAACATATTGTATGGTTCTAATGTTGAGGTGAACATTTATTTAATAATGGAACATAAATATAGTAATTTCTTTTTTTTTTTACATAACTTTGAGCCCATGGTTGTCACGTTCAGAAAATAAATTTAAAATTAGCACTAAAATATAGTTGTTTCTGTCCTGCTTTTTATTGAAGCAAGTGATTACATATGATTCTTCATTGGTAGCGGTTTTAAAAAAAATCACAATATTTTCCGTTGCATGCAAATTTTCCCAAGTCCCACAGTTTTAGTGCAAATAAGAGCTATAAAACATTACAAGTTGTACTGCAATATTTGAGAAAAGCTGCTGCAAAATCAAGCATTTTTAGTCAAAATAATCACAAAAACCTCCATGAACTCCTGGAGAGACTTATACTACTACTACCACTAGTACTCATACAGACACATCTGCTAACTTTCCAATACTAAACCAAGTGTTTGTGCGTTTTGTGTGACATATGTTCCAGTCTTGCAAGACAGTGACAAATGATTTTGCTCTGGTGATGAGGTGTGAAAAAACACTCTGTGTCATTTAAGGCAATGACGACATATTTTTTGTTGAGTTTGGAGGACTTGTTGGCCATGTGACTATATGTCCTATTTGATGCAACCACAGGAGGGTGCAAGAGAGTGCAAGAGAAATCCCATTCTTTCCCTTCCTATCTCTCTCTTTTGCTTTCCAATCTGGTGTGCCAAACAGCATTGGGATTCCCTCACCTCCATCTCCACCTACACACACACACATACTCACATACTCATGCTCTGCTCCCATTCTCCTACAATACTTCCTTTCTGCTCTCTTCCTCCTCTGTCCATTATCCCTCCATTATCCCCCCCTGATGAATAATAACAATGTTAATGGTGGTGACTGCAGCTCTTAAAGTTGCACTTAAGAACTTTTTGACCGTGAACTTATTGGGCAGTGACTGCCCCGGGAAGTACAGGAGGAGTTATACTTTAAATGAGAAACATTTAATTTGCCAAGTATAATAAATGAAAATCGGTTTATCTTGTTGCCTGCTTGTCAAGGAGAATACTGTGTCTGTATTATTCATACTCATACTTAAAAAAAAAAAAAGAAAGAACCTCCTGTTTTGGTTAATGACAGTTTTTCGCTGGGTATGTTAGAGGGAGACAAACTAGTTATCCCAATTTTATAACATTTTTTTTAGGACAGAAGGTTACAGAGTTTTTGTTCCAAACATAATGAGCAAATTCATTGTCATTTTGTGTTATAGAACTAAAAGAAAGAAAAATCCGATAAAGCTTTAAAGAAATTATTTATTTTGTATTACAATACTATTTGTTCATTTATTTATTTAGGATCCCCATTGGTTATTAGTTAGTAAAAATGATTTGTCCTGGGGCCCACACAAAAGACAAGACAAGACATTCAAATATCACATATCAACCACAATATCAACAAACAAAATGAGAGAAAAATAAATAGTTCTCTCACATTCATAATGTTAGCTCAACAGTAAATGGTTAGCAAATAATAATTAGTAAGCTCGGTATATATGAGTATATATAACTGCCCAATACTACTAGTGCACAGTGAGGCATTACGTCAGTTAGCATCACAAATATAATCAGCCTTCACATACAGAATATCATGTAGCCTAAACTGATTTCCTTCTGAATAATTGCCATTCTTAAAGTAGCAATACATTCAGCCACTAGATGTCACACCACAGCATCAACATCTCAGACCAAAACAAATGTGTTTGTTGTTTGGAAAAAAAGGACACCGGCAGCTAGCGAAACTCAGATCAAACTGTCAAACTAGGCAGTGCTGATCAAATATGGAGATAAGATTCTGTTGGTTCATTAGTTATTTCTTGTCTCAAATGCTTTCAGAAACATATTTTAGTGTACTGTTTAGCTGTAATTTGAGAAAGTTAGTGACGTGGTCACCATTTTGGAAATGGACGTGGAGGACATGGAGGGACTCACATGCACTAACATGCACACTAACATGCACTAACACATGCACACAGCACATGTGGCCGGACCAGCTACCAAAACAAAGAACAGAGAAGCTCAGATAACAACACACTAGAGATGTGCAGAGGGCCCAATATTTGTATTTGTATCTGTATTTGTTGAGGCTGCAAAACTATTTGTATTTGTATTGGAATAAAAGTGGAAAGGGGTTAAAGTACTGTTTTTGTTTTAATTATGCTTTTGATTTTAGAAAATTAAAGTGTTACAATAAGTGTTCCCTTGGGAGCACTTCATTTGTGTCAGTAGTTCAGCTTTATCTTTGGGGAACACCCCCAACTCCGGGAGTGATGTCCAAATTAGGAAATGTGCGTCATGTAGCAAGTGGATGTGACTCCCCTCGTTGAGACCTGCTGATAGACGTTACAGCGGAGCAGAGGAGACAGACTGCGATAGCGGTGTAACCAACCTTGGCGCTGGTATTTGACATGTTTTTTTTATTTTCTTCGCGAAAACAAATAATTTTTAAATATTTATATGAAACAAATATTCATTAAAAAAACCCACTATTTGTGCTTTGCCGAATAACATATTTGTATTCGGGAACACCCTTACAACACACACAGAGGGAGTGTGACTTCATTCTCTGGTCAGGTCACCATTACTCCAAAATATCCTCACATAACAAATTGTCAGTTGTTTGCTGACATCCAGTGAGGCTGAATATCATTTATTGCACCTTTAATTTCTTTTTTAAAACTGATCTTACTGGTAATCTTGATTAAATGTATTGGTAGTTTGTTCCAGTTTGACATAGCCCTATATATTACAGTTTTCTATAAAGCATTGGTTTTATGTAAAGGTGATGTGAAGCATCCTGTGAAGGTATGTCTGGTGTCATAATAATGTCTATCATTGGTGTGTGTTAGCTGTGAATATAAGTATGTAGGTTTTCTAAAGGCACAAATGCTTCTTATATAATGGACCAGACTGCATTCCAGTCTCTCCTCCACCCTCATCCATGACAGTCTAGCATGCATCCCTTCCACACTGTCCCTCATTGAACTGTGAAGATCAAGGTGGACAGCTCTGTTTTGAGTGAGTTGGATTTGATTAAACACTTGTTTTGAAGCACTAAACCAGATTGCTGGACTGTAATTGAGGTGCAACAAGGCTAAAGATTGTATTATTTGATTAATTGTTATCTCTGTTAAAAAGTGCATCTTCTGATGATGGAAACGTCTCTACTCATTTTGGCAACCATATTATAAAGAGTGTGTGACACCCAACAATTTGGCCTCTTTAACCTGCTCAATAGCTACACCTTGCAAAGAGATGCACAGCTCTTGATCTGTCCTCAGAGCATGTCTGGAGCCAAATATCAGACTCTTTGTTTATGAGATCAGTGTAAACAGGTGACAGATTGCATAGTAGCTTTATATGTTTAAAAATGATAATTGATATTAAACACATGATTCTATATATTGTGAGACTCTGATCAGACTTCTCAACATGGTCAGTTCTGTCCTAGATGATATGAATCAGTGAACCTCTGATTCTCCACATGCTGGAAAGTTTCAGTGCAGCCTTGATGATGTTTGACAGATGTGATGATATCAGAGGAGAAGGTTGGGCTAAATCTGGCATCACTGCTCCCTATTGGCTGTTGAACTGTTTTTGGATTCCAAATATCCAACACTAATGTGATGCTGTTGTAGTGACTAGATCTGAAGATGTGGCCTAGATTCTAGACGCGCACACACACACACACACACACACACAGAGCACACAAATATGTATACACCCACAAATCTAGAGCACACTTGCATCTACATACACACAGATAAGTAGGCATCACAAACACAATACAAGTACTCGCACACTTAAAGAGCATAGACGCACACATATGCAAAAGGCCAACATGCATGTACACACACACACATTCACGCACACACATGCATACAAACATAACATGTAGGCATAAACATACAACCACAAGGAGAAAAAAGAAATAGATATACACACACACATACAAGGTAGGAGGAGGGCTTTGAGTGCATGTACACTCTTGTGTGTGTGTGTGTGTGTGTGTGTGTGAGAACACTAAGCCTCTTGCTCTGAGATTAGCACAGATTTCCATTTCTGCCAAACCTGAAGAGGAAGAGCAGGGAAGGAAAAAAAGATAAAGATGAAGAAAGGTGACTTCAAATCAGTGATTTTATTAAAAAAAACAAAACAAAAACAAAAACAAAAACAAAACGAAGAAATGAGTAAAGGGAAAGAGAGCAAACACAGGTAAAGAGAATGAGAGGTGAAATACATGCATCAGAGAGCAAACAGAAAAAGAAAGGCAAGACAAACATTATATTTATCATACCAGAGGTGATGTTCTACTTTGAAATGTATGTTCACACATTTCTTTTTACTATTTCTTTAGATGTTAACATGCTATTCAATGTATGTATTTCCTGACTTATAAGTTTCTGAATAGAAATAGAGCTGACTGTAAGTCCTGGCATCTAGCGGATGCTGACTGATGATGTTTAGGCAGGTTTTTATTCTCCCCAAAGTTTTAGGTGGCAGCACAAAGTAAATAAGTTTAAAAGTCTAAACCCGGTAATTTCCTCTACTGTCATGTGATTGAGTCAAAATGTTAGTGAAGGTGTAGTTCACCCAACATTGTGGCCCATTGATGTGATTTTAAATACATCAATTAAAGTTTTTGGACAACAGTGGAGCTCTATGACACAGAGGAATAAGATATATCAGACCATCATTGGATTTGCTTTTTTCATGGTATTTGTTGACACAAAGTTAAATATAGAACTTTACCAGACTTATCCTTTAGTGTCAAACAATATGCAAACTGTGACACTGAAAACCTGCAAAAACAAAGAGCGAAAACAACTAAATTAGTCATTTTAGCAAGTGCCCCAAAAAGACATACTGTATGTTTACGTTCAAATGACAGAAATCCTCTAGTGTGTAGTAACTATGATGGGAAAAAAAGGAGGAAACAGTTCAGTGTGGATGGATGAGTCAATGAAACGTCTAACCCAAGAGATCACTGTTCCTTTCTAGTTTCCAACCATTTTTTCTCACTCGCTCGCTTATTATTTTTTACACAAATATGCAAACAGAAAAGGAACCCTGATATAAATAAATTATTACAAATAAAAGCAGTCAACATACAAACAGACTAACCGGGGGGGATAAAACAATACAGATATGCTGCCCTCCCTTGTGTCCCGTGTGACAGGCCAACCAAACATCCTCTGTACATACACATGTGCATGAACATGTACATGAACAAACAAACACACCATACATGTGCACAGCCCTCAAATAAGAACAAAAGCACATTGTTGATTTCCTATGTGAATTGCATTGTTGGATAATATATATCCGTCACCAGCACACTCAAATGTCAAGCATTTCTAGACTACATATTGATTTTTTTTTAATATACAGTACGTTGTCACTTTTTTAGTGTGAACACATATATGGATCTACGTCTGTTTCCTTATCGCTCGGTCTCTCTCTCTCCCTCGAATCGTAGCTTTAGTAAGAGTCTTGATTCTATATTCTGATAGCAAAAAATAACAAGGGGATTAGGCTAGTGTGTGTGTGTGTGTGTGTGTGTGTGTGTGTGTGTAAGAAATATGAACGGTATAAGAGCAGCAGAATTCAGAATAATGATCCAATGCAAACTCTCATCCTCTGGTGTGTGTGTGTGTGTGTGTGTGTGTGTGTGTGTGTGTGTGTGTGTGTGTGTGTGTGTGTGTGTGTGTGTCCCACAGCAAGCTAATGAGAGCAGTGCATAGTTAATCCAGACACAGCACTTGTTCTCTGGTGCCTTATATGGACCTCACACAATGGTGCATGTTAGTGTGTGTGTGTGAGAGAGAACTTTCTCTCTCTCTCTCTCTCTCTCTCTCTCTCTGTCTCTCTGTCTATCTCGTGGAGCAGATGTGTGACTTCCCACCAAAAATCCTCATTAAATTTGAGAGGAGCAAACAGCTTTGTAATTAAAATCCACCACAGCAGATTGTATAAAGAACCTAATTACTCTGATAATCAATAAAATAAACACAACATATAAACTTCTAATCCTTGACTTTCACAGTTGCACATTTTACAATGTTACTATTGTCTTTCTGTCTATGGTGTTAAGAGCTTATTGCTGTACTTTTTTTTTCTGCACTGCACTTTGTGCAGAAAAGCTTTCATCAGTCAATCAGCCTGTCAGCGGCTGGCATCTGTACTGTATGTCTTGGGTTTTCTTTTGGTGAAGTTTAAGTTTTGCTCTTGTACATCACAACAAGGAAATGAACCCTTAGTTGCTGATGAATTAGTTCCCACTGAATTGAATTCTGTGTTGTATTGAGCAGTCATATCGGCTCCTTGCTATCCCCTGTGGAGTGCGCTGTTGTGATGATTTATTAAACAAGCTTTGGACTGCTGCTTCCTGCTCTGCTCATCTGCATTGTGTGTACTGATTGAAAATGTTCCTGTATTCTCAAAGGTTTGAGGCTTTTTATCTGACTGCACTGTTCTTAGATCATATGCTGTATTGTGATTGAGTTGCTCTGTGAATTGACCACGCTTTAGACCCCAAGTCCCATTAGCTTGGTGTAACACTGCTCTGATTTTGTTTTTTCTTTCTACTGTCCTGGTGTGCACCAATTAATTGAACAAACATGGTTTTATAGTGTCTTGCTGCTCTGCACATCTGCACCCTGTGTGTGTTAAAGGGTGATAAAGTTTACAAGCAACGCAGCAGTGCTGTGATTAATAACTGCTGAACACACACGCAAGAGACTCTAATAAGAACTGAGAGATGATGCCACTGCTTCTGCAAATCCTACGTATGCGTCTCTTACTTAAACACCTTTCTTCAACCTCCTGCTCTTCTGTCTGTTAGAAGCTGTCTATGTTTCGATCCGGCTGCCCAGCAAATACGAATCAAAGCTTTAAAATCTTGCAGAGAAATTAAATATGGAGACTGTCCTCCAAACTACAATATCTGTCGTTTGTTCAATCATAGCATCATAAAACCTCTCAGAGGGAGGCAGGGGTGGATGGTTCTTTATCACTCTGACAGACTGTTGTATACCAACAGTCAGTGTTGGTTTCTTTTAAACCTGAACATGATCTTTCTCAAACCTTCACACATACATTTTGGAGTCTGGAATTTTATTGAACTTTACAGAGATGCCATATCAGAAAACTATGTACACAATGTTCACTTCCCCCCCTCACCCACCAATACACACACACACTCAGCCAATATGATATTTAGTGTGTGTTGTTGTGTTTGAGATGTTTGTATGTTTATTTGTGTGGTTTTATTCTTTGCCTGCAATTTTCTGAAGGTGTTCGTATAACTGCACTCATGAGTGGGACACATAACGGGGGTTTTTATTTCATTTTTGCTTCTTATATACATACATACAGCGTGCGTATACGTCAAATGAGTAAGAGACATAGAGAGAAATAGAATCTTAAATATCGATCAGTTTCTCCGCTGATGGATTGAAAGGCCAAAGAAAAACCACAGAGTTCTGCAGGAAGCTTCCATGTCCTCTAGTCAGGTTACAGCAGGATACTGAAGCCAGTATAGAAGTGTCTTTAAGTGTAGTGCCAGTGATGGCTGCTAGATGGCTTCAAAAACCTCCGTCTCCGTATACAGTCATTTATTTATTCGCTTCCATGTGTCATTATTGTCTAAGTTTGCTGAATAATTGCTGCTTTATTTCTAAGACGTTTAAGATATACATAGAGGAGTGTTTTCTGTTGTGTTGGCCTTGATTTACAGGTGTGATGGTCGCTCACTCACTACTGGATCGGTCCTGACTGTGATGTTCTCTGTGTGTTGTTCACTGAATTGAACGTACTGTCTTCTGACAGTGGCAGTTTGTGGTCAAGGAGCAACATTAACAAGCCTCAAAGGATTATTTGTGATGTGTGTATTGGTCCATTTAGAGATGAAACGGGTATGTACTGGATGACATTTTGACTGACATTTACATGGTACAAGTACATGAAGCATCAGACTAATGGAGAAAAATAAAAAACTCCTTCCTTTTTGTTGCCCTTTCTGGTTAGTGGAGACAAATATCTGACTGCTTGATTTGCCTATGCCTAAAAATGGACCTGTGTTTTCTTATTTTAGCACACTTCACCATTTTCTTAGCATTAAAGTATTTTTTATTACTTTGGCTTGATACAAGTAGGCTACAATGATTAGTTGATTAATCAATAAGTCAATCAACAGCTTCTCATTTGTGAGGATTTACTGCTTTTCTTTCTTGGATTTTAGGAAACAGTGGTGGATATTTTCACTATTTTTGACACTTTATAAACTAGACCGAACAATTAATCGTTTAATTGAGATAAACAGCAGATTTATCTATTCTTATTATACTGGAAATAATCATTAGTTGCAGCTAATTTGTGTCTCAGCTGATGGACTAACTCATTGGATCATTGGGTTGGAAACAAGATTGATTGGTTTTTAAAGATTTTCACCCCCAGTTTTTTTCAAATCAGCTGATCCATTTCAGCTGATGATTCCTCAGATTCTTATGTCCACACCTGGAAGTTATGTTTTCCTGCTGCAAGAGGACACAAGATTATCTTGACAGCTCAGGAGATATTTCTGGAAGTGAAGAAGAAATGGTACAACCGCTGCTGAGCTGCTGATCATGAACCTCAAGGATAGTAAAAACTCATTTTTTTAGTGTCACTAAATGCATACATGTATCAATGGAGCATCAAGTACAGATTTATAATGAACAGGGACTGGAAGATATATATTTTTTCTTCTCTTGCAACTCATATCTAAATATATAATAACCAGGCTGTTAAATAGAGATATCGCACCTAAAATAGACCGTTGCTATGTGGGTGTAGGTCCATCGAGTATCACTGTAACATTGAGCTGACTCCCTCAGACTTGAGAGTTCAGCCTCTACTCCAAACTCTGCTGCTTCCTCACAAAACTGCCAAAACCGTGGAAGCATTATGATGAAATGATGATGTTATAATGCAAAACATAATGGAAATAAGCAGGAACCAATTAAACAAGGTGTGTCTTACACACCGTGACATTTCCCCAAAACATCTCTCTCTCTTCTCTTCTCTTCTTTTATTTCTGTCTTCATCCCATTTCATCCTCTACACTTTCATTAGCTGTTACCTGTCATCTCTCCCATTCCACCTCTCTCTGAGCCATCTCTCATCTGTCCTCTTTTCATCCTCCTCTCTTTTGTGGGCTAGTAATCTCCGTCTCATCTCTCATCACACCGCGACTAAACAGTTTGATTCTTCGCTTCACTTTTCCACACTCCTTATTTCACCTGTTTTTTTTTCTCTCTGCTCCTCAGTCATCTTCTCCACTTGTCCTCCTCTCATCTTTCGTCAACGTTTTTCTTTCTCTTCCCAACTTCCTGCCTCTTTTCCGCTTGGATTTTCTCTTCTCCACCTCTCCCTCTCTCTTCTCTTCCTGCTCCCTCCTTTTCTCTACCGTCTTCTCAATCGCATTGCTCCTCCACCTCTCCTCCACCTCTCCCCTCCTCCTTCTGCTCCCTTTTCAACACCCCTCCACCCCTTCTGTCATTTCCTCATCTCTCCATTCTTCTCTTCTTCTGCTGAGCCCAGTCATTTGCTGCTTTGATCTCTCTGTCATTTTGCTATAACGTACCCTTCAACCCCCCCCCACCATCCACCCCCTCAACACTGTTACCATGACACTCAGAGAGAGAGAGAAAGAGAGAGAGAGAGAGAGAGAGACCTTGATGCTTTATGGCGTTACAGGGAAGATAGTGAGAGAGCGCAAGTGGTGGATTGTAAGAATTTGGAGCCGTGTAGATGATGACTTGGAGCGAGAGAGGTTAAAAGTAGAGAAAAAGAGCAAGTAAGGAGATTAGTGTTGGAGTGATAGACAACAACTGAGGGAGCGGCAAAGAGAGAGAGAGAGAGAGAGAGAAAAGAGGGTTTGAGGAATAAACCAGGAAGAGAGGCATAGATGATTCATATCATTTTTTACTGGAAAAGAGTGAAAAAAATAAAAATAAAAAGCTCAAGACAGGAAAAGAAGCAGCCTTGTTTTTTTGCAGATGAAAGTAAAGGGATAAGAAAGAAAATCAGAGAGAGAAGAAGACAAGGAAGGCAGTTTTCAGATATACCAAGACTAAGACACAGCAATCTTTTGAGCCGAATGGTAAAAAACAGCATGCTAACATGTTCACAATCACCATGTTAACATGCACATAACATCTGTAACGTTTACTAGTTGGCACTTAACAGAAAGTACAGATGAGGCCGATGGGAACATCATTAGTTTTGCAGGTGCTTGATCAGAAGAACCAGAAGAAAAGTGATCACCAAAGTTATTACCATTGATCCTCAGAGGAATGTGAATACCTGTACAAACTTTTATGGCAAATAACAATCCAGTAATTGTTGATACATGAGGGGGGATCACCAAAGTTAGACAGATAAATTTACATCCTCTGGGAACCAATTTGCACCAATCCATCCAATAGATGTTGCAATATTTCACTGGATAATAAGAAGCTTTGACCTGCTGGTAGCACTGGATGAAAAGTCAGGTATTA
This sequence comes from Thunnus thynnus, assembly GCF_963924715.1. Lineage (NCBI taxonomy): Eukaryota > Metazoa > Chordata > Actinopteri > Scombriformes > Scombridae > Thunnus > Thunnus thynnus. The sequence goes on from NC_089520.1 coordinate 6,009,601, forward strand.
ACCAAACTTATTTGGATTAATTGTCCACAAATCAATGTACCAAATCTCACGACATCCATCCAATAGTTGTCCCAATTTTACACTGGAAAATAAAAATATATAAAGCTTATGGTGACTCTGTTAAAATCTGGGGGGATCATCAAGGTCAGTAGGCTTTTTATCCTCTTGTAACCATGAATGTCTGTGGCAAATTTTCATGACGAACCATCCAGTGTTTGATGAGATATTTCAATCTGTATCAAAGTGTTGGACCAACCACTAGCATGGCTAAAAAAAGAGAGGAAAAGG